>NC_073234.2:10321574-10630648 GCF_029281585.2 Gorilla gorilla gorilla | reverse complement strand
CAGATAGCGGTGTAGATAATTCCACCTTCATAGAGATGGCGGTGTAGACATTTCTATGTTCATACAGAGGGCTGTGTAGTTATTTCCACGTTTATAGAGATGGCGGTGTAGATATTTCCATGTTTATACAAATGGCGGTGTAGATATTTCCATGTTTATAGAGATGGCAGTGTAGATGTTTCCATCTTTATAGAGATGGCGGTGTGGATATTTCCATGTTTATAGAGATGGCGATGTAGATATTTCCACGTTTATACAGAAAGCGGTGAAGATACTTCCATATTTACACAGATAGTGGTGTAGACCTTTCCATGTTTACACAGATAGAGTTGTAGATATTTACATGTATATAGAGATAACGGTGTAGTTATTTCCTTCTTTATACAGATAGCGGTGAAGATATTTCCATGTTTACACACATAGCGTTGTGGATATTTCCATGATTATACAGATAGCGGTGCAGATATTTCCATGTTTATACAGATAGCGGTGCAGATATTTCCATGTTTATACAGATAGCGATATAGAAATTTCCATGTTTATACAGATAGCGGTGAAGATATTTCCATGTTTATAGAGATGGCGGTCTAGATATTTCCATGTTTATAGAGATAGCGGTGTAGTTATTTGATTGTATATAGAAAAACCTGCGTAGATATTTCCATGTATATGCAGTTAGCTGTGTAGATATTTCCATGTTCATACAGATAGCGGTGTAGATATTTCCATGTTCATACAGATAGTGGTGAAGATATTTCCATGTTCATACAGGTAGCGGTGTAGATATTTCCATGTTCATACAGGTAGCGCTGTAGATATTTCCATGTTCATACAGATGGCGGTGCAGATAATTCCATGTTCATCCAGATGGCGGTGTAGGTATTTCCAAGTTTATAGAGACGGCGTTGTAGATATTTCTGTGTTTATACAGATAGCGGTGAAGATATTTCCATGTTTATACAGATAGCGGTGAAGATATTTCCATGTTTATACAGATAGCAGTGTAGATATTTCCATGTTTATAGAGATAGTGGTGCAGATAATTTCAATTTTATACCGAGAGCAGTGTAGATATTTCCAAGTTCATACAGTTAGCGGTGTAGATATTTCCACGTTTATAGAGATGGCGGTGTAGATATTTCCATGTTCATGCAGATGGCGGTGTAGATATTTCCATGTTCATACAAATGGCGGTGTAGTTATTTCCATGTTCATAGAGATGGCAGTGTAGATATTTCCATGTTCATACAAATGGCGGTGTAGATATTTCCATGTTCATAGAGATGGCGGTGGAGATATTTCCATGTTTATACAGATAGCAGTGTAGTTATTTCCATGTTTATAGAGATAGCAGTGCAGATATTTCCATTGATATACAGAGAGCTGTGTAGATATTTGCATGTTCATACAGATAGCGGTGTAGATATTTCCATGTTTATACAGATAGCGGTGTAGATATTTCCATGTTCATACAGATAGCGGTGTAGATATTTCCATGTTCATACAGTTAGCGGTGTAGATATTTCCATGTTCTAACAGATGGCAGTGTAGATATTTACATGTTCATACAGATGGCGGTGTAGATATTACCATGTTCATACAGATGGCGGTGTAGTTATTTCCATGTTCATACAGATGGCGGTGTAGATATTTCCATGTTCATACAGATGGCGGTGTAGATATTTCCATGTTCATACAGATAGCGGTGTAGATATTTCCATGTTCATACAGATAGCGGTGAAGTTATTTCCATGTTCATACAGTTAGCGGTGTAGATATTTCCATGTTTATACAGATAGCGGTGTAGATATTTGCATGTTCATACAGATAGCGGTGTAGATATTTCCATGTTCATACAGATAGCGGTGTAGTTATTTCCATGTTCATAGCAATAGCGGTGTAGATATTTCCATGTTCATACAGTTAGCGGTGTAGATATTTCTATGTTCATACAGATGGTGGTGTAGATATTTACATGTTCATACAGATGGCGGTGTAGATATTTCCTTGTTCGTACGGATGGCAGTGTAGATATTTCCATGTTCATGCAGGTGGCGGTGTAGATATTTCCATGTTTATACAGATAGCAGTGTAGTTATTTCCATGTTTATAGAGATATCAGTGTAGATATTTCCACTGATATACAGATAGCTGTGTAGATATTTCCATGTTCATACAGATAGCGTTGTAGATATTTTCATATTCATACAGATGGCGGTGCAGATATTTACATATTCGTACAGATGGCGGTGTAAATATTCCCATGTTTATGCAGATGGCAGTGTAGATATTTCCATGTTCATAGAGATGGCGGTGTAGATATTTCCATGTTTATGCAGATAGCAGTATAGATATTTCCATGTTTATACAGACAGTGTTGTAGATATTTCCTTGTTTATAGAGATGGCAGTCTAGATAGTTCCATCTTTATAGAGACAGTGGTGTAGTTATTTCCAAGTTTATAGAGACAGCGTTGTAGATATTTCCATGTTTATACAGATAGCGGTGAAGATATTTCCATGTTTATACAGATAGCGGTGTAGATATTTCTATGTTTATACAGATAGCAGTGTAGATATTTCCATGTTTATAGAGATAGTGGTGTAGATAATTTCAATTTTATACCGAGAGCAGTGTAGATATTTCCAAGTTCATACAGATAGCGGTGTAGATATTTCCACGTTTATAGAGATGGTGGTGTAGATATTTCCATGTTCATACTGATGGTGGTGTAGATATTTCCATGTTCGTACAAATGGCGGTGTAGATATTTCCATGTTCATAGAGAAGGCAGTGTAGATATTTCCATGTTCAAACAATTGGCGGTGTAGATATTTCCATGTTCATGGAGATGGTGGTGTAGATATTTCCATGTTTACACAGATAGCAGTGTAGATATTTCCATGTTTTTAGAGAGAGCAGTGTAGATATTTTCATTGATATACAGATAGCTGTGTAGATATTAGCATGTTCATACAGATAGCGGTGTAGATATTTCCATGTTCATACACATATCGGTGTAGATATTTCCATGTTCATACACATAGCGGTGTAGATATTTCCATGTTCATACAGATAGCGGTGTAGATATTTCTTTGTTCATACAGATAGCGGTGTAGATATTTCCATGTTCATACAGTTAGCGGTGTAGATATTTCCATGTTCATACTGAAGGCGGTGTAGATATTTACATGTTCATACAGATGACAGTGTAGATATTTCCATGTTCGTACGGATGGCAGTGTAGATATTTGCATGTTCGTACAGGTGGCGGTGTATATATTTCCATGTTCATGGAGATGGTGGTGTAGATATTTCCATGTTTACACAGATAGCAGTGTAGATATTTCCATGTTTATAGAGAGAGCAGTGTAGATATTTTCATTGATATACAGATAGCTGTGTAGATATTTGCATGTTCATACAGATAGCGGTGTAGATATTTCCATGTTCATACACATAGCGGTGTAGATATTTCCATGTTCTTACAGTTAGGGGTGTAGATATTTCCATGTTCATACACATGGCGGTTTAGATATTTCCATGTTTATACAGATAGCAGTGTAGATATTTCCATGTTTATAGAGATAGCAGTGTAGATATTTCCATTGATATACAGATAGCTGTGTAGATATTTGCATGTTCATACACATAGGGGTGTAGATATTTCCATGTTCAAACAGATAGCGGTGTAGATATTTCCATTTTCGTACAGATGGCGGTGTAGATATTTCCATGTTTATAGAGATGGCAGTCTAGGTATTTCCATGTTTATAGAGATAGTAGTGGAGTTATTTCCAAGTTTATACAGACAGCGTTGCGATATTTCCATGTTTATAGGGACAGCGTTGTAGATATTTCCATGTTTATAGAGATAGCGGTGAAGATATTTCCATGTTTATACAGATAGCGGTGTAGATATTTCCATGTTTATACAGATAGCGGTGTAGATATTTTATCTTAATTCAGATGCCAGTGTAGATATTTCCATGTTTATGCAGGTAGCGGTATAGATATTTCCATGTTTATACAGATGGTGGTGTAGATATTTCCATGTATATGCAGATGGCGGTATAGATATTTCCATGTTTATACAGATGGTGGTGTAGATATTTAAATGTTCATACAGATGGCGGTGTAGATATTTCGAAGTTTATAGAGATAGCGCTGTAGTTATTTCTATATTTATATAGATTTCTGTGTAGATATTTCCATGTATATGCAGATAGCTATGTAGATATTTCCATGTTCATGCAGATAGCGGTGTAATAATTTCCATGTTCATCCAGATGCCGGTGTAGATACATCCATGTTCATACAGTTGGCGGTGAAGATATTTCCATGTTCATACAGATGGCGGTGTAGATATTTCCATGTTCGTACGGATGGCAGTGTAGATATTTCCATGTTCATACAGGTGGTGGTGTAGATATTTCCATGTTTATACAGATAGCAGTGTAGTTATTTCCATGTTTACAGAGATAGCAGTGAAGATATTTCCATTGATATACAGATAGCTGTGTAGATATTTGCATGTTCATACAGAGAGCGGTGTAGATATTTCCATGTTCATACAGATAGCCGTTGAGATATTTCGATTTTCCTACAGATAGTGGTGTAGGTATTTCCATGTTCATACAGTTAGTGGTGTAGATATTTCCATGTTCATACAGATGGCGGTGTAGATATTTACATGTTCATACAGATGGCGGTGGAAATATTTCCAAGTTCTTACAGATGGCGGTGTAGATATTTCCATGTTCATAGAGATGGCGGTGTAGATATTTCCATGTTTATGCAGATAGCGGTATAGATATTTCCATGTTTATAGAGATAGTGGTGTAGTTATTTCAAAGTTTATAGAGACAGCATTGTAGATATTTCCATGTTTATACAGATAGCGGTGAAGTTATTTCCATGTTTATACAGATAGCGGTATGGACGTTTCCATGTTTATACAGATAGCGGTGTAGATATTTCCATCTTTATAGAGATAGTGGTGTAGATAATTCCAATTTTATACAGATAGCAGAGTAGATATTTCCAAGTTCATACAGATAGCAGTGTAGGTATTTCCACGTTTGTTGAGATGGCTGTGTAGATATTTCCATGTTCATACAGATGGCGGTGTAGATATTTCCATGATTATAGAGATGGCAGTGTAGATATTTTCAGGGTTACACAGATGGCAGTGTAGATATTTCCATGTTTACACACATAGCGGTGTAGACATTTCCATGTTTACACAGATAGCGGTGTGGATATTTCCATGTTTATGCAGATAGCGGTGTAGATATTTCCATGTTCATACAGATAGCGGTGTAGAGATTTCCATGTTCATACCAATAGTGGTGTAGATATTTCCATGTTCATACAGTTAGCGGTATAGATATTTCCATGTTTATACAGATGGTGGTGTAGATATTTCCATGTTTATGCAGATGGCGGTATAGATATTTCCATGTTTATACAGATGGTGGTGTAGATATTTCCATGTTTATAGAGATAGTGTTGTAGATAATTTCAATTTCACAGAGAGCAGTGTAGATATTTCCAAGTTCATTCAGATAGCAGTGTAGATATTTCCACGTTTATAGAGATGGCGATGTAGATATTTCCATGTTCATACAGAGGACGGTGTAGATATTTCCAAGTTTATAGGGATGGCGGTGTAGATGTTTTCATGTTTACACAGATGGCGGTGTAGATATTTCCATGTTTACACCGATAGCGGTGTAGACATTTCCATGTTTACACAGATAGCGTTGTGGTTATTTCCATGTTTATGCAGATAGCAGTGTAGATATTTCCATGTTAATACAGATAGCCGTGCGGATATTTCCATGTTTATTCAGATAGCGGTGCGGATATTTCCATGTTTATACAGATAGTTGGGCAGATATTTCCATGTTTATACAGATAGCGGTGTAGATATTTCCATCTTAATACAGATGGCGGTGTAGATATGTCCATGATCGTACAGATGGCGGTGTAGATATTTCCATGTTCATACAGATGGCGGTATAGATATTTCGAAGTTTATATAGATAGCGATGTAGTTATTTCCATATTTATAGAGAAATCTGTGTAGATATTTCCATGTATATTCAGATAGCTGTGTAGATATTTCCAAGTTCACGCAGATTACGGTGTAGATATTTCCATGTTCATCCAGATGCCGGTGTACATATATCCATGTTCATACAAATGGCGGTGAAGGTATTTCCATGCTCATACAGATGGCGGTGTAGGTATTTCCATGTTCATACAAATGGCGGTGGAGATATTTCCATGTTCATAGAGATGGCGGTGTAGATATTTCCAGGTTCATAGAGATGGCGGTGTAGATATTTCCATGTTTATGCAGATAGCAGTGTAGTTATTTCCATGTTTATATAGATACCAGTCTGGATATTTCCATTGATATACACATAACTGTGTAGATATTTGCACGTTCATACAGATAGCAGTGTAGATATTTCCATGTTCATACAGATAGCGGTGTAGATATTTCCATGTTCATACAGATAGCAGTGTAGATATTTCCATGTTAATACAGACAGCGGTGTAGATATTCCATGTTCATGCAGATAGCGGTGTAGATATTTAAATGTTCATACATTTAGCGGTGTAGATATTTCCATGTTCATACAGATGGCGGTGTAGATATTTACATGTTGATACAGATGGCGGTGAAGATATTTCCATGTTCATACAGATAGCGGTGTAGATATTTCCATGTTCATACAGATAGCGGTGTAGATATTTCCGTGTTCATAGAGATAGCAGTGTAGATATTTCCATGTTCATACCAATAGCGGTGTAGACATTTCCATGTTCATACATTTAGCGGTGTAGATATTTCCATGTTCATACAGATGGCAGTGAAGGTATTTCCATGTTCATAGAGGTGGCGGTGTAGATATTTCCATGTTCATAGAGATGGCGGTGTAGATATTTCCATGTTCGTACAAATGGCGGTGAAGATATTTCCGTGTTCATAGAGATGGCCGTGTAGATATTTCCATGTTCATACAAATGGCGGTGTAGATATTTCCATGTTCATAGAGATGGCGGTGTAGATATTTCCATGTTTATACAGATAGCAGTGTAGTTATTTCCATGTTTATAGAGATAGTGGTGTAGATAATTTCAATTTTATACAGATATTTGTGTAGATATTTGCATGTTCATACAGATAACGGTGTAGATATTTCCATGTTCGTACAGATAGCGGTGTAGATATTTCCATGTTCATACAGATAACGGTGTAGATATTTCCCTGTTCATACAGATAGCGGTGTAGATATTTCCATGTTCATACAGTTAGCGGTGTAGATATTTCCATGTTCATACAGATGGCGGTGTAGGTATTTACATGTTCATACAGATGGCGGTGTAGATATTTCCATGTTCGTACAGATGGCGGTGTAGATATTTCCATGTTCATAGAGATGGCGGTGTAGATATTTCCATGTTTATGCAGATAGCAGTATAGATACTTCCATGTTCATACAGATGGTGGTGTAGATATTTCGATGTTTATAGAGATGGCGGTCTAGATATTTCCAAGTTTATACAGATAGCAGTGTAGATATTTCTTGTTAATAGAGATAGTGGTGTAGATAATTTCAATTTTATACTGAGAGCAGTGTAGATATTTCCAAGTTCACACTGATAGCGATGTAGATATTTCCACGTTTAAAGAGATGGCGGTGTAGATATTTCCATCTTCATACAGATGGCGGTGTAGATATTTCCATGTTCATACAAATGGCCGTGTAGATGATTCCATGTTCATAGAGATGGCGGTGTAGATATTTCCATGTTCAAACAAATGGCAGTGTAGATATTTCCATGTTCATAGAGATGGCGGTGTAGGTATTTCCATGTTTATACAGATAGCAGTGTAGTAATTTCCATGTTTATAGAGATAGCAGTGTAGATATTTCCATTGATATACAGATAACTGTGTAGATATTTGCATGTTCATACAAAT
Organism: Gorilla gorilla gorilla; assembly: GCF_029281585.2. NCBI lineage: Eukaryota > Metazoa > Chordata > Mammalia > Primates > Hominidae > Gorilla > Gorilla gorilla. The sequence goes on along the minus strand of NC_073234.2, from coordinate 10,622,649 downwards.
TGCGGTGTAGATATTTCCATGTTCATACAAATAGCGGTGTAGATATTTCCATGTTCATACAGATAGCGGTGTAGATATTTCCATGTTCATACACATAGCGGTGTAGATATTTCCATGTTCATACAAATGGCGGTGTAGATATTTCCATGTTCATAGAGATGGCAGTGTAGATATTTCAATGTTCATACAAATGGCGGTGTAGATATTTCCATGTTCATAGTGATAGTGGTGTAGAAAATTTCAATTTTACAGATATCTGTGTAGATATTTCAATGTTCATACAGATAGCGGTGTAGATATTTCCATGTTCGTACAGATAGCGGTGTAGATATTTCCATGTTCATACAGATAGCGGTGTAGATATTTCCATGTTCATACAGATAACGGTGTAGATATTTCCCTGTTCATACAGATAGCGGTGTAGATATTTCCATGTTCATACAGTTAGCGGTGTAGATATTTCCATGTTCATACAAATGGCGGTGTAGATATTTACATGTTCATACAGATGGCGGTTTAGATATTTCCTTGTTCGTACAGATGGCGGTGTAGGTATTTCCATGTTCATAGAGATGGCGGTGTAGATATTTCCATGTTTATGCAGATAGCGGTATAGATAGTTCTATGTTTATACAGATGGTGGTGTAGATATTTCGATGTTTATAGAGATGGCGGTCTAGATATTTCCATGTTTATAGAGATAGTGGTGTAGTTATTTCCAAGTTTATTGAGACAGCGTTGTAGATATTTCCATGTTTATACAGATAGCGGTGAATATATTTCCATGTTTATACAGAAAGCGGTGTAGATATTTTCATGTTTATACAGATAGCAGTGTAGATATTTCCATGTTTATAGAGATAGTGGTGTAGATATTTTCAGTTTTATACAGAGAGCAGTGTAGATATTTCCAAGTTCATACAGATAGTGGTGTAGATATTTCCACGTTTATAGAGATGGCGGTGTAGATATTTCCATGTTCATACAGAGGACGGTGTAGATATTTCCATGTTTATAGGGATGGCGGTGTAGATATTTTCATGTTTACACAGATGGCGGTGTAGATATTTCCATGTTTACACAGATAGCGGTGTAGACATTTCCATGTTTACACAGATAGCAGTGTTGATATTTCCATGTTTATGCAGATTGCAGTGTAGATATTTCCATCTTTATACAGATAGTTGGGCAGATATTTCCATGTTTATACAGATAGCGGTGTAGATATTTCCATCTTAATACAGATGGTGGTGTAGATATGTCCTTGTTCGTACAGATGGCGGTGTAGATATTTTCATGTTAATACAGATGGCGGTGTAGATATGTCGAAGTTTATAGAGATAGCGCTGTAGTTATTTCCATATTTATAGAGAAATCGGTGTAGATATTTCCATGTATATTCAGATAGCTGTGTAGATATTTCCATGTTCATAGAAATGGCGGTGTAGATATTTCCATGTTCATAGAGATGGCGGTGTAGATATTTCCATGTTTATACAGATAGCGGTGTAGTTATTTCCATGTTTATAGAGATAGCAGTGTAGAAATTTCCATTGATATAGAGATGGCGGTGTAGATATTTACATGTTCATTCAGATGGCGGTGAAGATATTTCCATGTTCATACAGATAGCGGTGTAGATATTTCCATGTTCATACCAATAGCAGTGTAGATATTTCCATGTTCATACAGTTAGCGGTGTAGATATTTCCATGTTCATACAGATGGCGGTGTAGAAATTTACATGTTCATACAGATGGCGGTGTAGATATTTCCTTGTTCATACGGATGGCAGTGTACATATTTCCATGTTCATACAGGTGGCGGTGTAGATATTTCCCTGTTTATACAGATAGCAGTGTAGTTATTTCCATGTTTATAGAGATAGCAGTGTAGACAGTTCCATTGATATACAGATAGCTGTGTAGATATTTGCATGTTCATTCAGATAGCAGTGTAGATATTTCCATGTTCATACAGATGGCGGTGTAGATATTTCCATGTTCATACGGATGGTGGTGTAGATATTTCCATCTTCATACAGATGGCGGTGTAGATATTTCCATGTTTAGAGAGATGGCGGTGTAGATATTTCCATGTTTACAAAGATGGCGGTGTAGATATTTCCATGTTTACACAGATAGCGGTGTAGACATTTCCATGTTTACACAGATAGCGGTGTGGAGATTTCCATGTTTATGCAGATAGCGGTGTAGATATTTCCATGTTTATACAGATAGCGGTGCGGATATTTCCATGTCTATACAGAGAGTTGGGCAGATATTTCCATGTTTATACGGATAGCGGTGTAGATATTTCCATCTTAATACAGATGGCGGTGTAGATAGGTCCATGTTCGTACAAATGGCGGTGTAGATATTTCCATGTTCATACATATTGCGGTGTAGATATTTCGAAGTTTATAGAGATAGCACTGTAGTTATTTCCATATTTATAGGGAAATCTGTGTAGATATTTCCATGTATATGCAGATAGCTGTGTAGATATTTCCATGTTCACGCAGATAGCTGTGTAGATATTTCCATGTTCATCCAGGTGCCAGTGTAGACATATCCATGCTCATACAGATGGCGGTGAAGATATTTCCATGTTCATACAGATGGCGGTGTAGATATTTCCATGTTCATACAAATGGCCGTGTAGATATTTCCATGTTCATAGAGATGGCGGTGTAGATATTTCCATGTTCATACAAATGGCGGTGTAGATATTTCCGTGTTCATAGAGATGGCCGTGTAGATATTTCCATGTTCATACAAATGGCGGTGTAGATATTTCCATGTTCATAGAGATGGCGGTGTAGATATTTCCATGTTTATACAGATAGCAGTGTAGTTATTTCCATGTTTATAGAGATAGTGGTGTAGATAATTTCAATTTTATACAGATATTTGTGTAGATATTTGCATGTTCATACATATAGCGGTGTAGATATTTCCATGTTCGTACAGATAGCGGTGTAGATATTTCCATGTTCATACAGATAACGGTGTAGATATTTCCCTGTTCATACAGATAGCGGTGTAGATATTTCCATGTTCATACAGTTAGCGGTGTAGATATTTCCATGTTCATACAGATGGCGGTGTAGATATTTACATGTTCATACAGATGGCGGTGTAGATATTTCCATGTTCGTACAGATGGCGGTGTAGATATTTCCATGTTCATAGAGATGGCGGGGTAGATATTTCCATGTTTATGCAGATAGCAGTATAGATACTTCCATGTTCATACAGATGGTGGTGTAGATATTTCGATGTTTATAGAGATGGCGGTCTAGATATTTCCAAGTTTATACAGATAGCAGTGTAGATATTTCTTGTTAATAGAGATAGTGGTGTAGATAATTTCAATTTTATACTGAGAGCAGTGTAGATATTTCCAAGTTCACACAGATAGCGATGTAGATATTTCCACGTTTAAAGAGATGGCGGTGTAGATATTTCCATCTTCATACAGATGGCGGTGTAGATATTTCCATGTTCATACAAATGGCGGTGTAGATATTTCCATGTTCATAGAGATGGCGGTGTAGATATTTCCATGTTCAAACAAATGGCAGTGTAGATATTTCCATGTTCATAGAGATGGCGGTGTAGATATTTCCATGTTTATACAGATAGCACTGTAGTAATTTCCATGTTTATAGAGATAGCAGTGTAGATATTTCCATTGATATACAGATAGCTGTGTAGATATTTCAATGTTCATACAGATAGCGGTGTAGATATTTCCATGTTCATAGTGATAGTGGTGTAGAAAATTTCAATTTTATACAGATATCTGTGTAGATATTTCAATGTTCATACAGATAGCGGTGTAGATATTTCCATGTTCGTACAGATAGCGGTGTAGATATTTCCATGTTCATACAGATAGCGGTGGAGATATTTCCATGTTCATACAGATAACGGTGTAGATATTTCCCTGTTCATACAGATAGCGGTGTAGATATTTCCATGTTCATACAGTTAGCGGTGTAGATATTTCCATGTTCATACAGATGGCGGTGTAGATATTTACATGTTCATACAGATGGCGGTTTAGATATTTCCTTGTTCGTACAGATGGCGGTGTAGGTATTTCCATGTTCATAGAGATGGCGGTGTAGATATTTCCATGTTTATGCAGATAGCGGTATAGATAGTTCTATGTTTATACAGATGGTGGTGTAGATATTTCGATGTTTATAGAGATGGCGGTCTAGATATTTCCATGTTTATAGAGATAGTGGTGTAGTTATTTCCAAGTTTATAGAGACAGCGTTGTAGATATTTCCATGTTTATACAGATAGCGGTGAATATATTTCCATGTTTATACAGAAAGCGGTGTAGATATTTTCATGTTTATACAGATAGCAGTGTAGATATTTCCATGTTTATAGAGATAGTGGTGTAGATAATTTCAGTTTTATACAGAGAGCAGTGTAGATATTTCCAAGTTCATACAGATAGTGGTGTAGATATTTCCACGTTTATAGAGATGGCGGTGTAGATATTTCCATGTTCATACAGAGGACGGTGTAGATATTTCCATGTTTATAGGGATGGCGGTGTAGATATTTTCATGTTTACACAGATGGCGGTGTAGATATTTCCATGTTTACACAGATAGCGGTGTAGACATTTCCATGTTTACACAGATAGCAGTGTTGATATTTCCATGTTTATGCAGATTGCAGTGTAGATATTTCCACCTTTATACAGATAGTTGGGCAGATATTTCCATGTTTATACAGATAGCGGTGTAGATATTTCCATCTTAATACAGATGGTGGTGTAGATATGTCCTTGTTCGTACAGATGGCGGTGTAGATATTTTCATGTTCATACAGATGGCGGTGTAGATATGTCGAAGTTTATAGAGATAGCGCTGTAGTTATTTCCATATTTATAGAGAAATCGGTGTAGATATTTCCATGTATATTCAGATAGCTGTGTAGATATTTCCATGTTCATAGAAATGGCGGTGTAGATATTTCCATGTTCATAGAGATGGCGGTGTAGATATTTCCATGTTTATACAGATAGCGGTGTAGTTATTTCCATGTTTATAGAGATAGCAGTGTAGAAATTTCCATTGATATAGAGATGGCGGTGTAGATATTTACATGTTCATTCAGATGGCGGTGAAGATATTTCCATGTTCATACAGATAGCGGTGTAGATATTTCCATGTTCATACCAATAGCGGTGTAGATATTTCCATGTTCATACAGTTAGCGGTGTAGATATTTCCATGTTCATACAGATGGCGGTGTAGAAATTTACATGTTCATACAGATGGCGGTGTAGATATTTCCTTGTTCATACGGATGGCAGTGTACATATTTCCATGTTCATACAGGTGGCGGTGTAGATATTTCCCTGTTTATACAGATAGCAGTGTAGTTATTTCCATGTTTATAGAGATAGCAGTGTAGACAGTTCCATTGATATACAGATAGCTGTGTAGATATTTGCATGTTCATTCAGATAGCGGTGTAGATATTTCCATGTTCATACAGATGGCGGTGTAGATATTTCCATGTTCATACGGATGGTGGTGTAGATATTTCCATCTTCATACAGATGGCGGTGTAGATATTTCCATGTTCATACAGATAGCGGTGCAGATATTTCCATGTTCATACAGTTAGCGGTGTAGATATTTCCATGTTCATACAGATGGCGGTGTAGATATTTACATGTTCATACACATGGCAGTGTAGATATTTCCATGTTCGTACGGATGGCAGTATAGATATTTCCATGTTCATACTGGTGACGGTGTAGATATTTCCATGTTTATACAGATAGCAGTGTAGTTATTTCCATGTTTATAGAGATAGCTGTGTAGATATTTCCATTGATATACAGATAGCTGTGTAGATATTTGCATGTTCATACAGATAGCGGTGTAGATATTTCCATGTTCGTACAGATAGCGGTGTAGATATTTCCATGTTCATACAGATAGCGGTGTAGATATTTCCATGTTCATACAGATAACGGTGGAGATATTTCCATGTTCATACAGATAGCGGTGTAAATATTTCCATGTTCATACAGTTAGTAGTGTAGATATTTCCATGCTCATACAGATGGCGGTGTAGATATTTACATGTTCATACAGCTGTCGGTATAGTTACTTTCATGTTTGTACAGATGGCGGTGTAGATATTTCCATGTTCATAGAGATGGCGGTGTGGATATTTCCATCTTTATACAGATAGCGGTGTAGTTATTTCCATGTTTATAGAGATAGCAGTGTAGAAATTTCCGTTGATATAGAGATGGCGGTGTAGGTGTTTACATGTTCATTCAGATGGCGGTGTAGATATTTCCATGTTCATACAGATAGCGGTGTAGATATTTCCATGTTCATACCGATAGCGGTGTAGATATTTCCATGTTCATACCAATAGCGGTGTAGATATTTCCATGTTCAGTTAGCGGTGTAGATATTTACATGTTCATACAGATGGCGGTGTAGATATTTCCATGTTCGTGCGGATGGAAGTGTAGATATTTCCATGTTCATACAGGTGGTGGTGTAGATATTTCCCTGTTTATACAGATAGCAGTGTAGTTATTTCCATGTTTATACAGATAGCAGTGTAGGTATTTCCATTGATATACAGATGGCTGTGTAGATATTTGCATGTTCATACAGATAGCGGTGTACATATTTCCATGTTCGTACAGATAGCATTGTAGATATTTCCATGTTCATACAGATAGCGGTGGAGATATTTCCATGTTCATACAGATAACGGTGTAGATATTTCCATGTTCATACAGATAGCGGTGTAGATATTTCCATGTTCATACAGTTAGCGGTGTAGATATTTCCATGTTCATATAGATGGCGGTGTAGATATTTACATGTTCATACAGATGGCGGTATAGATATTTCCATGTTCGTACAGATGGCGGTGTAGATATTTCCATGTTCTTAGAGATGTCTTTGTAGATATTTCCATGTTTATGCAGATAGCGGTACAGATATTTCCATTTTTATACAGATGGTGGTGTAGATATTCCTATGTTTATAGAGATGGCGGTCTAGATATTTCCATGTTTACAGTGATAGTGGAGTAGCTATTTCCAAGTTTATAGAGACAGCGTTGTAGATATTTCCATGTTTATACAGATAGCGGTGAAGATATTTCCATGTTTATACAGATAGCGGTGTAGATATTTCCATGTTCATACAGATGGCGGTGTAGATATTTACATGTTCATACAGATGGTGATGTGGATATTTCCATGTTCATACAGATAGCGGTGTAGATATTTCCATGTTCATACAGATAGCGGTGTAGATATTTCCATGTTCATACAGATAGCGGTGTAGATATTTCCATGTTTATAGACATAGTGGGGTAGATAATTCCAATTTTATACAGATAGCAGTGTAGATATTTCCAAGTTCATACAGATAGCAGTGTAGATATTTCCACGTTTATAGAGATGGAGTTGTAGATTTTTCCATGTTCCTACAGATGGCGGTTTAGATATTTCCATGTTTATAGAGATGGGGGTGTAGATATTTTCATGCTTACACAGATGGAAGTGTAGATATTTCCATGTTTACACAGATAGCGGTGTAGACATTTCTATGTTTACACAGATAGCGGTGTGGATATTTCCATGTTTATGCGGATAGTGGTGTAGATATTTCCATGTTTATGCAGATAGCGGTGCGGTTATTTCCATGTTTATACAGATAGTCGTGCAGATATTTCCATGTTTATACAGATATCGGTGTAGATATTTCCATCTTAAAACAGATGGAGGTGTAGATATGTCCATGTTCATACAGATGGCGGTGTAGATATATCCATGTTCATACAGATGGCGGTGTAGATATTTCGAAGTTTATAGAGATAGCGCTGTAGTTATTTCCATATTTATAGAGAAATCTGTGTAGATATTTCCATGTATATGCAGATAGCTGTGTAGATATTTCCATGTTCATGCAGATAGCGGTGTAGATATTTCCATGTTCATCCAGATGCCGGTGTACATATATCCATGTTCATACAGATGGCGGTGAAGATATTTCCATGTTCATACAGATAGCGGTGTAGATATTTCCGTGTTCATACAGATAGCGGTGTAGATATTTCCATGTTAATACAGATAGCTGTGCTGATATTTAAATGTTTATACAGGTAGCGGTGTAGATATTTCCATGTTTATACAGATAGCGGTGTAGATATTTCCATGTTCATAGAGATGGCAGTGTAGATATTTCCAGGTTCATACAAATGGCGGTGTAGATATTTCCATGTTCATAGAGATGGCCGTGTAGTTATTTCCATGTTTATACAGATAGCAGTGTAGTTATTTCCATGTTTATAGAGATACCAGTGTGGATATTTCCATTGATATACAGATAGCAGTGTAGATATTTACATGTTCATACAGATAGCGGTATAGATATTTCCATGTTCATACAGGTAGCGGTGTAGATATTTCCATGTTCATACAGATAGCGGTGTAGATATTCCCATGTTCATACAGATAGCGGTGTAGATATTTCCATGTTCATACAGATAGCGGTGTAGATATTTCCATGTTCATACAGTTAGCGGTGTAGATATTTCCATGTTCATACAAATGGCGGTGTAGATATTTACATGTTCATACAGATGGCGGTGTAGATATTTCCATGTTCATACAGATAGCGGTGTAGATATTTCCATGTTCATACAGATGGTGGTGTAGATATTAACATGTTCGTACAGATGGCGGTGTAGATATTTCCATGTTCGTCCGGATGGCAGTGTAGATATTTCCATGTTCATACAGGTGGCGGTGTAGATATTTCCATGTTTATACAGATAGCAGTGTAGTTATTTCCATGTTTATAGAGATAGCTGTTTAGATATTTCCATTGATATACAGATAGCTGCGTAGATATTTGCATGTTCATACAGATAGCTCTGTAGATATTTCCATGTTCGTACAGATAGCGGTGTAGATATTTCCATGTTCATACAGATAGCGGTGTAGGTATTTCCATGTTCATACAGATAACGGTGTAGATATTTCCATGTTTATACAGATAGCGGTGTAGATATTTCCAAGTTCATACAGATAGCTGTGTAGATATTTCCACGTTTATAGAGACGGCGGTGTAGATATTTCCATGTTCATACAGGTGGCGGTGTAGATATTTCCATATTTATAGAGATGGCAGTGTAGACATTTTCATGTTTACACAGATGGCGGTGTAGATATTTCCATGTTTACACAGATAGCGGTGTAGATATTTCCATGTTTACACAGATAGCGGTGTGGATATTTCCATGTTTATGCAGATAGTGGTGTAGATATTTCCATGTTTATACAGAAAGCGGTGCGGATATTTCCATGTTTATATAGATAGTGGTGCAGATATTTCCATGTTTATACAGATAGCGGTGTAGATATTTCCATCTTAATACAGATGGCGGTGTAGATATTTCCATGTTTATGCAGATAGCGGTATAGATATTTCCATGTTTATACAGATGGTGGTGTAGAAATTTCCATGTTTATGCAGAGGGCGGTATAGATATTTCCATGTTTTTACAGATGGTGGTTTAGATATTTCCATGTTCATACAGATGGCGGTGTAGATATTTCGAAGTTAATAGAGATAGCGCTGTAGTTATTTCTATATTTATATAGAAATCTGTGTAGATATTTCCATGTATATTCGGATAGCTGTGTAGATATTTCCATGTTCATGCAGATAGTGGTGTACCTATTTCCATGTTCATCCTGATGCCGGTGTAGATACATCCATGTTCATACAGATGGCGGTGTAGATATTTCCATTGATATACAGATAGCGGTGTAGATATTTCCATGTTCATACAGATAGCGGTGTAGGTATTTCCATGTTCGTACAGATAGCAGTGTAGATATTTCCATTTTCATACAGATAGCGGTGTAGATATTTCCATGTTCATACAGGTAGCGGTGTAGATATTTCCATTTTCATACAGATGGCGGTGTAGATATTTACATGTTCATACAGATGGCGGTGTAGATATTTCCATGTTCGTATGGATGGCAGTGTAGATATTTCCATGTTCATACAGGTGGCGGTGTAGATATTTCCATGTTTCTACAGGTAGCAGTGTAGTTATTTCCAAGTTTACAGAGATAGCAGTGTAGATATTTCCATTGATATACAGATAGCTGTGTAGATATTTGCATGTTCATACAAATAGCGGTGTAGATATTTCCATGTTCATACAGATAGCGGTGTAGATATTTCCATGTTCATTCAGAGAGCGGTGTAGATATTTCCATGTTCATACAGATAGCGGTGTAGATATTTCCATGTTCTTACAGATATCGGTGTAGGTATTTCCATGTTAATACAGTTAGCGGTGTAGATATTTCCATGTTCATAGAGATGGCGGTTTAGATATTTACATGTTCCTACAGATGGCGGTGTAAATATTTCCAAGTTCTTACAGATGGCGTTGTAGATATTTCCATGTTCATAGAGATGGCGGTGTAGATATTTCCATGTTTATGCAGATAGCGGTATAGATATTTCCATGTTTATACAGATGGTGGTGTGGATATTTCCATGTTTATAGACATGGCGGTCTAGATATTTCCATGTTTATAGAGATAGTGGTGTAGTTATTTCCAAGTTTATAGAGACAGTGTTGTAGATATTTCCATGTTTATACTCATAGCGGTGAAGATATTTCCATGTTTATACAGATAGCGGTGTAGATATTTCCATGTTTAAAGAGATAGTGGTGTAGATAATTCCAATTTTATGCAGATAGCAGTGTAGATATTTCCAAGTTCATACAGATAGCGGTGTAGATATTTCCACGTTTATAGAGATGGCGGTGTAGATATTTCCATGTTCATACAGATGGCCGTGTAGATATTTCCATGTTTATAGGGATGGCGGTGTAGATATTTTCATGTTTACACAGATGGCGGTGTAGATATTTCCATGTTTACACAGATAGCGGTGTAGACATTTCCATGTTTACACAGATAGCGGTGTGGATATTTCCATGTTCATACAAATGTCGGTGTAGATATTTCCATGTTCATAGAGATGACGGAGTAGATATTTCCATGTTTATACAGACTGCAGTGTAGTTATTACCATGTTTATAGAGATAGCAGTGTAGATATTTCCATTGATATACATATAGCTGTGTAAATATTTGCATGTTCATACAGATAGCGGTGTAGATAAATCCATGTTCATACACATAGCGGTGTAGGTATTTCCATGTTCATACAGATAGCGGTGTAGATATTTCCATGTTCATACAGATAGCGTTGTAGATATTTCCATGTTCAAACAGATAGCGGTGTATATATTTCCATGTTCATACAGTTAGCGGTGTAGATATTTCCATGTTCATACAGATGGCGGTGTAGATATTTCCATGTTCATACAGATGGCGGTGTAGATATTTCCATGTTCATACAGATGGCGGTGTAGATATTTCCATGTTCATACAGATGGCGGTATAGATATTTCCATGTGCATACAGATAGCGGTGTACATATTTCTATGTTCATACAGATAACGGTGTAGATATCTCCATGTTCATACAGATAGCGGTGTAGCTATTTCCATGTTCATACAGATAGCGGTGTAGATATTTCCACGTTTTTTGAGATGGCAGTGTTGATATTTCAATGTTCATACAGATGGCGGTGTAGGTATTTCCATGTTCATTCAAATGGCGGTGTAGATATTTCCATGTTCATAGAGAAGGCGGTGTAGATATTTCCATCTTCAAACAAATGGCAGTGTAGATATTTCCATGTTCATAGAGATGGCAGTGTAGATATTTCCATGTTTATACAGATAGCAGTGTAGTTATTTCCATGTTTACAGAGATAGCAGTGTAGATATTTTCATTGATATACAGATAGCTGTGTAGATATTTGCATGTTCATGCAGATAGCCGTGTAGACATTTCCATGTTCAAACACATAGCGGTGTAGATATTTCCATGTTCATACAGATAGTGGTGTAGATATTTCCATGTTCATACAGATAGCGGTGTAGATATTTCTTTGTTCATACAGATAGCGGTGTAGATATTTCCATGTTCATACAGTTAGCGGTGTAGATATTTCCATGTTCATACAGATGGCGGTGTAGATATTAACATGTTCATACAGATGGCGGTGTAGATATTTCCATGTTCGTACGGATGGCAGTGTAGATATTTCCATGTTCATACAGGTGGCGGTGTATATATTTCCATGTTTATACTGACAGCAGTGTAGTTATTTCCATGTTTATGGAGATAGCAGTGTAGATATTTCCATTGATATACAGATAGCTGTGTAGGTATTTCCATGTTCATACAGATAGCGGTGTAGATATTTCCATGTTCATACAGATAACGGTGAAGATATTTCCATGTTCATACAGTTAGGGGTGTAGATATTTCTATGTTCATACAAATGGCGGTGTAGATATTTCCATGTTTATACAGATAGCAGTGTAGATATTTCCATGTTTATACAGATAGCAGTGTAGATATTTCCATGTTTATAGAGATAGCAGTGTAGATATTTCCATTGATATACAGATAGCTGTGTAGACATTTGCATGTTCATACACATAGCGGTGTAGATATTTCCATGTTCATACAGATAGCGGTGTAGATATTTCCATGTTCGTACAGATGGCGGTGTAGATATTTCCATGTTTATAGAGATAGCGGTGAAGATATTTCCATGTTTATACAGATAGCGGTGTAGATATTTCCATGTTTATACAGATAGCGGTGTAGATATTTCCATGTTGTTAGGGATAGTGGTGTAGATAATTCCAACTTTATACAGATAGCAGTGTAGATATTTCCAAGTTCATACAGATAGCGGTTTAGATATTTCCACGTTTATAGAGATGGCGGTGTAGATATTTCCATGTTCATACAGATGGCGGTGTAGATATTTCCATGTTTATAGAGATGGCAGTGTAGATATTTTCATGTTTACACAGATGGCGGTGTAGATAATTCCATGTTTACACAGATAGCGGTGTAGACATTTCCATGTTTATGCAGATAGCGGTATAGATATTTCCATGTATATACAGATGGTGGTGTAGATATTTCCATGTTTATGCAGATGGCGGTATAGATATTTCCATGTTTATACCGATGGTGGTTTAGATATTTCCATGTTCATACAGATGGCGGTGTAGATATTTCGAAGTTTATAGAGATAGCGCTGTAGTTATTTCTATATTTATATAGAAATCTCTGTAGATATTTCCATGTATATGCAGACAGCTGTGTAGATATTTCCATGTTCATGCAGATAGCGGTGTAGTTATTTCCATGTTCATACAGATGGTGGTGTAGATACATCCATGTTCATACAGATGGCGGTGAAGATATTTCCATGTTCATACAGATGTCTGTGTAGATATTTCCATGTTCATAGAGATGGCGGTGTAGATATTTCCATGTTGATACAGATGGCAGTGTAGTTATTTCCATGTTTATAGAGATAGCAGTGTATATATTTCCATTGATATACAGATAGCGGTGTAGATATTTGCATGTTCATACAGATAGCGGTGTAGATATTTCCTTGTTCATACAGATAGCGGTGTAGATATTTCCATTTTCATACAGATAGCGGTGTAGATATTTCCATGTTCATACAGATAGCGGTGTAGATATTTCCATGTTCATGCAGTTAGCGGTGTAGATATTTCCATGTTCATACAAATGGCGGTGTAGATATTTCCATGTTTATACAGATAGCAGTGTAGATATTTCCATGTTTATAGAGATAGCAGTGTAGATATTTCCATTGATATACAGATAGCTGTGTAGATATTTGCATGTTCATACACATAGCGGTGTAGATATTTCCATGTTCATACAGATAGCGGTGTAGATATTTCCATGTTCGTACAGAGAGCGGTGTAGATATTTCCATGTTCATACAGATAGCGGTGTAGATATTTCATGTTCATAGAGATAGCGGTGTAGGTATTTCCCTGTTCATGCACTTAGCAGTGTAGATATTTCCATGTTCATACAGAAGGCAGTGTAGATATTTACATGTTCATACAGATGGCGGTTGTTGATATTTCCATGTTCGTACGGATGGCAGTGTAGATATTTCCATGTTCGTACAGGTGTCGGTGTAGATATTTCCGTGTTTATATAGATAACAGTGTAGTTATTTCCATGTTTATAGAGATAGCAGTGTAGATATTTCCATTGATATACAGATAGCTGTGTAGATATTTGCATGTTCATACAGATAGCGGTGTAGATATTTCCATGTTCATACAGATGGTGGTGTAGATGTTTACATGTTCGTACAGATGGCGGTGTAAATATTTCCATGTTCATACAGATGGCAGTGTAGATATTTCCATGTTCATAGAGATGGTAGTGTAGATATTTCCATGTTTATGCAGATAGCGGTATAGATATTTCCATGTTTATACAGATGGTGTTGTAGATATTTACATGTTTATAGAGATGGCTGTCTAGATATTTCCAGCTTTATAGAGACAGTGGTGTAGTTATTTCCAACTTTATAGAGACAGCGTTGTAGATATTTCCATGTTTATACAGATAGCGGTGAAGATATTTCCATGTTTATACAGATAGCGGTGTAGATATTTCCATGTTTATACAGATAGCAGTGTAGATATTTCCATGTTTATAGAGATAGTGGTGTAGATAATTTCAATTTTATACCGAGAGCAGTGTAGATATTTGCATGTTCATACAGATAGCGGTGTAGATATTTCCACGTTTTTTGAGATGGCAGTGTTGATATTTCAATGTTCATACAGATGGCGGTGTAGGTATTTCCATGTTCATTCAAATGGCGGTGTAGATATTTCCATGTTCATAGAGAAGGCGCTGTAGATATTTCCATGTACAAACAAATGGCAGTGTAGATATTTCAATGTTCATAGAGATGGTGGTGTAGATATTTCCATGTTTATACCGATAGCAGTGTAGTTATTTCCATGTTTACAGAGATAGCAGTGTAGATATTTTCATTGATATACAGATAACTGTGTAGATATTTGCATTTTCATGCAGATAGCCGTGTAGACATTTCCATGTTCAAGCACATAGCGGTGTAGATATTTCCATGTTCATACAGATAGTGGTGTAGATATTTCCATGTTCATACAGATAGCGGTGTAGATATTTCTTTGTTCATACAGATAGCGGTGTAGATATTTCCATGTTCATACAGTTAGCGGTGTAGATATTTCCATGTTCATACAGATGGCGGTGTAGATATTAACATGTTCATACAGATGGCGGTGTAGATATTTCCATGTTCGTACGGATGGCAGTGTAGATATTTCCATGTTCATACAGGTGGCGGTGTATATATTTCCATGTTTATACTGATAGCAGTGTAGTTATTTCCATGTTTATGGAGATAGCAGTGTAGATATTTCCATTGATATACAGATAGCTGTGTAGGTATTTCCATGTTCATACAGATAGCGGTGTAGATATTTCCATGTTCATACAGATAACGGTGAAGATATTTCCATGTTCATACAGATAGCGGTGTAGATATTTCCATGTTCATACAGTTAGGGGTGTAGATATTTCTATGTTCATACAAATGGCGGTGTAGATATTTCCATGTTTATACAGATAGCAGTGTAGATATTTCCATGTTTATAGAGATAGCAGTGTAGATATTTCCATTGATATACAGATAGCTGTGTAGATATTTGCATGTTCATACACATAGCGGTGTAGATTTTTCCATGTTCATACAGATAGCGGTGTAGATATTTCCATGTTCGTACAGATGGCGGTGTAGATATTTCCATGTTTATAGAGATGGCGGTGTAGATATTTTCATGTTTACACAGATGGTGGTGTAGATATTTCCATGTTTACACAGATAGCGGTGTAGACATTTCCATGTTTACACAGATAGCGGTGTGGATATTTCCATGTTTATGCAGATAGCGGTGTAGATATTTCCATGTTTATACAGATAGCGGTGCGGTTTTTTCCATGTTTATACAGATAGCGGTGTAGATATTTCCATCTTATTACAGATGGCGGTGTAGATATGTCCATGTTCGTACAGATGGCGGTGTAGATATTTCCATATTCATACAGATGGCGGTGTAGATATTTCGAAGTTTATAGTGATAGCGCTCTAGTTATTTCCATATTTATAGAGAAATCTGTGTAGTTATTTCCATGTGTATGCAGATAGCTGTGTAGATATTTCCATGTTCATACAGATAGCGGTGTAGATATTTCCATGTTCATACAGATGGCAGTGTAGGTATTTACATGTTCATACAGATGTCGGTGTAGATATTTCCATGTTTATAGAGATAGTAGTGTAGTTATTTCGAAGTTTATAGAGACAGCGTTGCAGATATTTCCATGTTTATAGAGACAGCGTTGTAGATATTTCCATGATTATAGAGATAGCGGTGAAGATATTTCCATGTTTATACAGATAGCGGTGTAGATATTTCCATGTTTATACAGATAGCGGTGTAGATATTTCCATGTTGTTAGGGATAGTGGTGTAGATAATTCCAACTTTATACAGATAGCAGTGTAGATATTTCCAAGTTCATACAGATAGCGGTTTAGATATTTCCACGTTTATAGAGATGGCGGTGTAGATATTTCCATGTTCATACAGATGGCGGTGTAGATATTTCCATGTTTATAGAGATGGCAGTGTAGATATTTTCATGTTTACACAGATGGCCGTGTAGATAATTCCATGTGTACACAGATAGCGGTGTAGACATTTCCATGTTTATGCAGATAGCGGTATAGATATTTCCATGTATATACAGATGGTGGTGTAGATATTTCCGTGTTTATGCAGATGGCGGTATAGATATTTTCATGTTTATACAGATGGTGGTTTAGATATTTCCATGTTCATACAGATGGCGGTGTAGATATTTCGAAGTTTATAGAGATAGCGCTGTAGTTATTTCTATATTTATATAGAAATCTCTGTAGATATTTCCATGTATATGCAGATAGCTGTGTAGATATTTCCCTGTTCATGCAGATAGCGGTGTAGTTATTTCCATGTTCATACAGATGGTGGTGTAGATACATCCATGTTCATACAGATGGCGGTGAAGATATTTCAATGTTCATACAGATGTCTTTGTAGATATTTCCATGTTCATAGAGATGGCGGTGTAGATATATCCATGTTGATACAGATGGCAGTGTAGTTATTTCCATGTTTATAGAGATAGCAGTGTAGATATTTCCATTGATATACAGATAGCGGTGTAGATATTTGCATGTTCATACAGATAGCGGTGTAGATATTTCCTTGTTCATACAGATAGCGGTGTAGATATTTCCATTTTCATACAGATAGCGGTGTAGATATTTCCATGTTCATACAGTTAGCGGTGTAGATATTTCCATGTTCAAACAGATGGCGGTTTAGATATTTACATGTTCATACAGATGGCGGTGTAAATATTTCCAAGTTCTTACAGATGGCGGTGTAGATATTTCCATGTTCATAGAGATGGCGGTGTAGATATTTCCATGTTTATGCAGATAGCGGTATAGATATTTCCATGTTTATACAGATGGTGATTTAGATATTTCCATGTTTATAGAGATGGCGGTCTAGATATTTCCATGTTTATAGAGATAGTGGTGTAGTTATTTCAAAGTTTATAGAGACAGCATTGTAGATATTTCCATGTTTATACAGATAGCGGTGAAGATATTTCCATGTTTATACAGATAGCGGTGTAGATATTTCCATGTTTATACAGATAGAGGTGTAGATATTTCCATGTTTATAGAGATAGTGGTGTAGATAATTCTAATTTTATGCGGATAGCAGTGTAGATATTTCCAAGTTCATACAGATAGCAGTGTAGATATTTCCACGTTTATAGAGATGGCAGTGTAGATATTTCCATGTTCATACAGATGGCGGTGTAGATATTTCCATGTTTATAGAGATGGCGGTGTAGATATTTTCAGGTTTACACAGATAGCAGTGTAGATATTTCCATGTTTACACAGATAGCGGTGTAGACATTTCCATGTTTACACAGATAGCGCTGTGGATATTTCCATGTTTATGCAGATAGTGGTGTAGATATTTCCATGTTCATACAGATAGCGGTGTAGATATTTTCATGTTCATACCAATAGCGGTGTAGATATTTCCATGTTTATGCAGATGGCGGTATAGATATTTCCATGTTTATACAGATGGTGGTGTAGATATTTCCATGTTCATACAGATGGCGGTGTAGATATTTCGATGTTTATAGAGATAGCGCTGTAGTTATTTCTATATTTATATAGAAATCTGTGTAGATATTTCCATGTATATGCAGATAACTGTGTAGATATTTCCATGTTCATGCAGATAGCGGTTTAGTTATTTCCATGTTGATCCAGATGCCGGTGTAGATACATCCATGTTCATAGAGATGGTGGTGAAGGTATTTCCATGTTCATACAGATGGCTGTGTAGATATTTCCATGTTCATAGAGATGGCGATGAAGATATTTCCATGTTGATACAGATAGCAGTGTAGTTGTTTCCTTGTTTATAGAGATAGCAGTGTAGATATTTCCATTGATATACAGATAGCGGTGTAGATATTTCCATGTTCATACAGATAGCGGTGTAGATATTTCCATGTTCATACAGTGAGCGGTGTAGATATTTCCATGTTCATAGAGATAGCTGTGTAGATATTTCCATGTTCATACAGATAGCTGTGTAGATATTTCCATTTTCATACAGATAGCAGTGTAGATATTTCCATGTTCATAGAGATGGCGGTGTAGATATTTCAATGTTTATACAGATGGCAGTGTAGTTATTTCCATGTTTATAGAGATAGCAGTGTAGATATTTCCATTGATATACAGATAGCGGTGTAGATATTTGCATGTTCATACAGATAGCGGTGTAGATATTTCCTTGTTCATACAGATAGCGGTGTAGATATTTCCATTTTCATACAGATAGCGGTGTAGATATTTCCATGTTCATACAGTTAGCGGTGTAGATATTTCCATGTTCATACAGATGGCGGTGTAGATATTTACATGTTCATACAGATGGCGGTGTAGATATTTCCATGTTCGTACGGATGGAAGTGTAGATATTTCCATGTTCATACAGGTGGCGGTGTAGATATTTCCATGTTTATACAGATAGCAGTGTAGTTATTTCAATGTTTACAGAGATAGCAGTGTAGATGTTTCCATTGATATACAGATAGCTGTGTAGATATTTGCATGTTCATACAGATAGCGATGTAGATATTTCCATGTTCATACAGATAGCGGTGTAGATATTTCCATGTTCATACAGAGAGCGGTGTAGATATTTCCATGTTCATACAGGTAGCGGTGTAGATATTTCCATTTTCTTACAGATAGAGGTGTAGGTATTTCCATGTTCATACAGTTAGCGGTGTAGATATTTCCATGATCAAACAGATGGCGGTTTAGATATTTACATGTTCATACAGATGGCGGTGTAAATATTTCCAAGTTCTTACAGATGGCGGTGTAGATATTTCCATGTTCATAGAGATGGCGGTGTAGGTATTTCCATGTTTATGCAGATTGCGGTATAGATATTTCCATGTTTATACAGATGGTGGTGTAGATATTTCCATGTTTATAGAGATGGCGGTCTAGATATTTCCATGTTTATAGAGATAGTGGTGTAGTTATTTCCAAGTTTATAGAGACAGCATTGTAGATATTTCCATGTTTATACAGATAACGGTGAAGATATTTCCATGTTTATACAGATAGCGGTGTAGATATTTCCATGTTTACACAGATAGCGGTGTAGACATTTCCATGTTTACACAGATAGCGGTGTGGATATTTCCATGTTTATGCAGATAGTGGTGTAGATATTTCCATGTTCATACAGATAGCGGTGTAGATATTTCCATGTTCATACCAATAGCGGTGTAGATATTTCCATGTTCATACAGTTAGCGGTATAGTTATTTCCATGTTTATGCAGATAGCGGTATAGATATTTCCATGTTTATACAGATGGCGGTGTAGATATTTCCATGTTTATACAGATAGCAGTGTAGATATTTCCATGTTTATAGAGATAGCGGTGTAGACATTTCCATGTTTACACAGATAGCGGGGCGGATATTTCCATGTTTATACATATAGTTGGGCAGATATTTCCATGTTTATACAGATGGCGGTGTATATATTTTCATGTTTACACAGATGGCGCTGTAAATATTTCCCTGTTTACACAGATAGCGGTGTAGACATTTCCATGTTTACATGGATAGCGGTGTGTATATTTCCATGTTTATGCAGATAGCGGTGTAGATATTTCCATGTTTATACAGATAGTGGTGCGGATATTTCCATGTTTATACAGATAGTGGTGCTGATATTTCCATGTTTATACAGATAGCGTTGTAGATATTTCCATCATATTACAGATGGCGGTGCAGGTATGTCCATGTTCGTACAGATGGCGGTGTAGATATTTCCATCTTCATACAGATGGCGGTGTAGATATTTTGAAGTTTATAGAGATAGCGCTGTAGTTATTTCCTTATTTATACAGAAATCTGTGTAGGTATTTCCATGTATATGCAGATAGCTGTGTAGATATTTCCATGTTCATGCAGATAGCGGTGTAGTTATTTCCATGTTCATCCAGATGCCGGTGTAGATATATCCATGTTCATACAGATGTCGGTGAAGATATTTCCATGTTCTTACAGATGGCGGTGTAGATATTTCCATGTTCATACAAATGGCAGAGTAGGTATTTCCATGTTCATACAGATGGCGGTGTTGATATTTCCATGTTCATACAAATGGCGGTGAAGATATTTCCATGTTCATAGAGATGGCGGTGTAGATATTTCCATGTTCATACAAATGGCGGTGTAGATATTTCCATGTTCATAGAGATGGGGTTGTAGATGTTTCCATGTTTATACAGATAGCAGTGTAGTTATTTCCATGTTTATAGAGATAGCAGTGTAGATATTTCCATTGAAATACAGATAGCTGTGAAGATACTTCCATGTTCATACACATAGCGGTGTAGATATTTCCATGTTCATACACATAGCGGTGTAGATATTTCCATGTTCATACAGAGAGCGGTGTAGATATTTCCATGTTCATACAGATAACGGTGTGGATATTTCCATGTTCATAAAGATAGCGGTGCAGATATTTGCATGTTCGTACAGTTAGCGGTGTAGAGATTTCCGTGTACATACAGATGGCAGTGAAGATATTTACATGTTCATACAGATGGCGGTGTAGATATTTCCATGTTCGTACAGATGGCGGTGTAGATACTTCCATTTTTATGCAGATAGCGGTATAGGTATTTCCATGTTTATACAGATGTTGGTGTAGATATTTCCATGTTTATAGAGATGGCGGTCTAGATATTTCCATGTTTATAGAGATATTGGTGTAGTTATTTCCACGTTTATAGAGACAGCGTTGTAGTTATTTCCATGTTTATAGAGATAGCGATGAAGATATTTCCATGTTTATACAGATAGCGGTGTAGATATTTCCATGTTTATACAGATAGCGGTGTAGGTATTTCCATGTTTATAGAGATAGTGGTGTATATAATTCAAATTTTATACAGATAGCAGTGTAGATATTTGCAAGTCCATACAGATAGCTGTGTAGATATTTCCATGTTTATAGAGATAGCGGTTTAGATATTTCCGTGTTCATACAGATGGCAGTGTAGATATTTCCATGTTTATAGAGATGGCGGTGTAGATATTTTCATGTTTACACAGATGGCAGTGTAGATATTTCCATGTTTACACAGATAGCGTTGTAGATATTTCCATGTTTACACAGATAGCGGTGTGGATATTTCCATGTTTATGCAGATAGCGGTGTAGATATTTCCATGTTTATACAGATAGTGGTGCGGATATTTCCATGTTTATACAGATAGTGGTGCACATATTTCCATGATTATACAGATAGCGGTGTAGATATTTCCATCTTATTACAGATGGCGGTGTAGATATGTCCGTGTTCGTACAGATGGCGGTGTAGATATTTCCATGTTCATACAGAAGGCGGTGTAGATATTCCGAAGTTTATAGTGATAGCTCTGTAGTTATTTCCATATTTATAGAGAAATCTGTGTAGATATTTCCATGTATATGCAGATAGCTGTGTAGATATTTCCATGTTCATGCAGATAGCGGTGTAGATATTTCCATGTTCATCCAGATGCCGGTGTAGATATGTCCATGTTCATACAGATGGGGGTGAAGATATTTCTATGTTCATACAGATGGTGGTGTAGATATTTCCATGTTCATACAAATGGCGGTGTAGATATTTCCATGTTCATACAGATGGTGGTGTAGATATTTACATGTACATACAAATGGCGGTGTCGATATTTCCATGTTCATAGAGATGGCGGTGTAGGTATTTCCATGTTTATGCAGATTGCGGTATAGATATTTCCATGTTTATACAGATGGTTGTGTAGATATTTCCATGTTTATAGAGATGGCGGTCTAGATATTTCCATGTTTATAGAGATAGTGGTGTAGTTATTTCCAAGTTTATAGAGACAGCATTGTAGATATTTCCATGTTTATACAGATAACGGTGAAGATATTTCCATGTTTATACAGATAGCGGTGTAGATATTTCCATGTTTACACAGATAGCGGTGTAGACATTTCCATGTTTACACAGATAGCGGTGTGGATATTTCCATGTTTATGCAGATAGTGGTGTAGATATTTCCATGTTCATACAGATAGCGGTGTAGATATTTCCATGTTCATACCAATAGCGGTGTAGATATTTCCATGTTCATACAGTTAGCGGTATAGTTATTTCCATGTTTATGCAGATAGCGGTATAGATATTTCCATGTTTATACAGATGGCGGTGTAGATATTTCCATGTTTATACAGATAGCAGTGTAGATATTTCCATGTTTATAGAGATAGCGGTGTAGACATTTCCATGTTTACACAGATAGCGGGGCGGATATTTCCATGTTTATACATATAGTTGGGCAGATATTTCCATGTTTATACAGATGGCGGTGTATATATTTTCATGTTTACACAGATGGCGCTGTAAATATTTCCCTGTTTACACAGATAGCGGTGTAGACATTTCCATGTTTACATGGATAGCGGTGTGTATATTTCCATGTTTATGCAGATAGCGGTGTAGATATTTCCATGTTTATACAGATAGTGGTGCGGATATTTCCATGTTTATACAGATAGTGGTGCTGATATTTCCATGTTTATACAGATAGCGTTGTAGATATTTCCATCATATTACAGATGGCGGTGCAGGTATGTCCATGTTCGTACAGATGGCGGTGTAGATATTTCCATCTTCATACAGATGGCGGTGTAGATATTTTGAAGTTTATAGAGATAGCGCTGTAGTTATTTCCTTATTTATACAGAAATCTGTGTAGGTATTTCCATGTATATGCAGATAGCTGTGTAGATATTTCCATGTTCATGCAGATAGCGGTGTAGTTATTTCCATGTTCATCCAGATGCCGGTGTAGATATATCCATGTTCATACAGATGTCGGTGAAGATATTTCCATGTTCTTACAGATGGCGGTGTAGATATTTCCATGTTCATACAAATGGCAGAGTAGGTATTTCCATGTTCATACAGATGGCGGTGTTGATATTTCCATGTTCATACAAATGGCGGTGAAGATATTTCCATGTTCATAGAGATGGCGGTGTAGATATTTCCATGTTCATACAAATGGCGGTGTAGATATTTCCATGTTCATAGAGATGGGGTTGTAGATGTTTCCATGTTTATACAGATAGCAGTGTAGTTATTTCCATGTTTATAGAGATAGCAGTGTAGATATTTCCATTGAAATACAGATAGCTGTGAAGATACTTCCATGTTCATACACATAGCGGTGTAGATATTTCCATGTTCATACACATAGCGGTGTAGATATTTCCATGTTCATACAGAGAGCGGTGTAGATATTTCCATGTTCATACAGATAACGGTGTGGATATTTCCATGTTCATAAAGATAGCGGTGCAGATATTTGCATGTTCGTACAGTTAGCGGTGTAGAGATTTCCGTGTACATACAGATGGCAGTGAAGATATTTACATGTTCATACAGATGGCGGTGTAGATATTTCCATGTTCGTACAGATGGCGGTGTAGATACTTCCATTTTTATGCAGATAGCGGTATAGGTATTTCCATGTTTATACAGATGTTGGTGTAGATATTTCCATGTTTATAGAGATGGCGGTCTAGATATTTCCATGTTTATAGAGATATTGGTGTAGTTATTTCCACGTTTATAGAGACAGCGTTGTAGTTATTTCCATGTTTATAGAGATAGCGATGAAGATATTTCCATGTTTATACAGATAGCGGTGTAGATATTTCCATGTTTATACAGATAGCGGTGTAGGTATTTCCATGTTTATAGAGATAGTGGTGTATATAATTCAAATTTTATACAGATAGCAGTGTAGATATTTGCAAGTCCATACAGATAGCTGTGTAGATATTTCCATGTTTATAGAGATAGCGGTTTAGATATTTCCGTGTTCATACAGATGGCAGTGTAGATATTTCCATGTTTATAGAGATGGCGGTGTAGATATTTTCATGTTTACACAGATGGCAGTGTAGATATTTCCATGTTTACACAGATAGCGTTGTAGATATTTCCATGTTTACACAGATAGCGGTGTGGATATTTCCATGTTTATGCAGATAGCGGTGTAGATATTTCCATGTTTATACAGATAGTGGTGCGGATATTTCCATGTTTATACAGATAGTGGTGCACATATTTCCATGATTATACAGATAGCGGTGTAGATATTTCCATCTTATTACAGATGGCGGTGTAGATATGTCCGTGTTCGTACAGATGGCGGTGTAGATATTTCCATGTTCATACAGAAGGCGGTGTAGATATTCCGAAGTTTATAGTGATAGCTCTGTAGTTATTTCCATATTTATAGAGAAATCTGTGTAGATATTTCCATGTATATGCAGATAGCTGTGTAGATATTTCCATGTTCATGCAGATAGCGGTGTAGATATTTCCATGTTCATCCAGATGCCGGTGTAGATATGTCCATGTTCATACAGATGGGGGTGAAGATATTTCTATGTTCATACAGATGGTGGTGTAGATATTTCCATGTTCATACAAATGGCGGTGTAGATATTTCCATGTTCATACAGATGGTGGTGTAGATATTTACATGTACATACAAATGGCGGTGTCGATATTTCCATGTTCATAGAGATGGCGGTGTAGGTATTTCCATGTTTATGCAGATTGCGGTATAGATATTTCCATGTTTATACAGATGGTTGTGTAGATATTTCCATGTTTATAGAGATGGCGGTCTAGATATTTCCATGTTTATAGAGATAGTGGTGTAGTTATTTCCAAGTTTATAGAGACAGCATTGTAGATATTTCCATGTTTATACAGATAACGGTGAAGATATTTCCATGTTTATACAGATAGCGGTGTAGATATTTCCATGTTTACACAGATAGCGGTGTAGACATTTCCATGTTTACACAGATAGCGGTGTGGATATTTCCATGTTTATGCAGATAGTGGTGTAGATATTTCCATGTTCATACAGATAGCGGTGTAGATATTTCCATGTTCATACCAATAGCGGTGTAGATATTTCCATGTTCATACAGTTAGCGGTATAGTTATTTCCATGTTTATGCAGATAGCGGTATAGATATTTCCATGTTTATACAGATGGCGGTGTAGATATTTCCATGTTTATACAGATAGCAGTGTAGATATTTCCATGTTTATAGAGATAGCGGTGTAGACATTTCCATGTTTACACAGATAGCGGGGCGGATATTTCCATGTTTATACATATAGTTGGGCAGATATTTCCATGTTTATACAGATGGCGGTGTATATATTTTCATGTTTACACAGATGGCGCTGTAAATATTTCCCTGTTTACACAGATAGCGGTGTAGACATTTCCATGTTTACATGGATAGCGGTGTGTATATTTCCATGTTTATGCAGATAGCGGTGTAGATATTTCCATGTTTATACAGATAGTGGTGCGGATATTTCCATGTTTATACAGATAGTGGTGCTGATATTTCCATGTTTATACAGATAGCGTTGTAGATATTTCCATCATATTACAGATGGCGGTGCAGGTATGTCCATGTTCGTACAGATGGCGGTGTAGATATTTCCATCTTCATACAGATGGCGGTGTAGATATTTTGAAGTTTATAGAGATAGCGCTGTAGTTATTTCCTTATTTATACAGAAATCTGTGTAGGTATTTCCATGTATATGCAGATAGCTGTGTAGATATTTCCATGTTCATGCAGATAGCGGTGTAGTTATTTCCATGTTCATCCAGATGCCGGTGTAGATATATCCATGTTCATACAGATGTCGGTGAAGATATTTCCATGTTCTTACAGATGGCGGTGTAGATATTTCCATGTTCATACAAATGGCAGAGTAGGTATTTCCATGTTCATACAGATGGCGGTGTTGATATTTCCATGTTCATACAAATGGCGGTGAAGATATTTCCATGTTCATAGAGATGGCGGTGTAGATATTTCCATGTTCATACAAATGGCGGTGTAGATATTTCCATGTTCATAGAGATGGGGTTGTAGATGTTTCCATGTTTATACAGATAGCAGTGTAGTTATTTCCATGTTTATAGAGATAGCAGTGTAGATATTTCCATTGAAATACAGATAGCTGTGAAGATACTTCCATGTTCATACACATAGCGGTGTAGATATTTCCATGTTCATACACATAGCGGTGTAGATATTTCCATGTTCATACAGAGAGCGGTGTAGATATTTCCATGTTCATACAGATAACGGTGTGGATATTTCCATGTTCATAAAGATAGCGGTGCAGATATTTGCATGTTCGTACAGTTAGCGGTGTAGAGATTTCCGTGTACATACAGATGGCAGTGAAGATATTTACATGTTCATACAGATGGCGGTGTAGATATTTCCATGTTCGTACAGATGGCGGTGTAGATACTTCCATTTTTATGCAGATAGCGGTATAGGTATTTCCATGTTTATACAGATGTTGGTGTAGATATTTCCATGTTTATAGAGATGGCGGTCTAGATATTTCCATGTTTATAGAGATATTGGTGTAGTTATTTCCACGTTTATAGAGACAGCGTTGTAGTTATTTCCATGTTTATAGAGATAGCGATGAAGATATTTCCATGTTTATACAGATAGCGGTGTAGATATTTCCATGTTTATACAGATAGCGGTGTAGGTATTTCCATGTTTATAGAGATAGTGGTGTATATAATTCAAATTTTATACAGATAGCAGTGTAGATATTTGCAAGTCCATACAGATAGCTGTGTAGATATTTCCATGTTTATAGAGATAGCGGTTTAGATATTTCCGTGTTCATACAGATGGCAGTGTAGATATTTCCATGTTTATAGAGATGGCGGTGTAGATATTTTCATGTTTACACAGATGGCAGTGTAGATATTTCCATGTTTACACAGATAGCGTTGTAGATATTTCCATGTTTACACAGATAGCGGTGTGGATATTTCCATGTTTATGCAGATAGCGGTGTAGATATTTCCATGTTTATACAGATAGTGGTGCGGATATTTCCATGTTTATACAGATAGTGGTGCACATATTTCCATGATTATACAGATAGCGGTGTAGATATTTCCATCTTATTACAGATGGCGGTGTAGATATGTCCGTGTTCGTACAGATGGCGGTGTAGATATTTCCATGTTCATACAGAAGGCGGTGTAGATATTCCGAAGTTTATAGTGATAGCTCTGTAGTTATTTCCATATTTATAGAGAAATCTGTGTAGATATTTCCATGTATATGCAGATAGCTGTGTAGATATTTCCATGTTCATGCAGATAGCGGTGTAGATATTTCCATGTTCATCCAGATGCCGGTGTAGATATGTCCATGTTCATACAGATGGGGGTGAAGATATTTCTATGTTCATACAGATGGTGGTGTAGATATTTCCATGTTCATACAAATGGCGGTGTAGATATTTCCATGTTCATAGAGATGGCGGTGTAGGTATTTCCATGTTTATGCAGATTGCGGTATAGATATTTCCATGTTTATACAGATGGTGGTGTAGATATTTCCATGTTTATAGAGATGGCGGTCTAGATATTTCCATGTTTATAGAGATAGTGGTGTAGTTATTTCCAAGTTTATAGAGACAGCATTGTAGATATTTCCATGTTTATACAGATAACGGTGAAGATATTTCCATGTTTATACAGATAGCGGTGTAGATATTTCCATGTTTACACAGATAGCGGTGTAGACATTTCCATGTTTACACAGATAGCGGTGTGGATATTTCCATGTTTATGCAGATAGTGGTGTAGATATTTCCATGTTCATACAGATAGCGGTGTAGATATTTCCATGTTCATACCAATAGCGGTGTAGATATTTCCATGTTCATACAGTTAGCGGTATAGTTATTTCCATGTTTATGCAGATAGCGGTATAGATATTTCCATGTTTATACAGATGGCGGTGTAGATATTTCCATGTTTATACAGATAGCAGTGTAGATATTTCCATGTTTATAGAGATAGCGGTGTAGACATTTCCATGTTTACACAGATAGCGGGGCGTATATTTCCATGTTTATACATATAGTTGGGCAGATATTTCCATGTTTATACAGATGGCGGTGTATATATTTTCATGTTTACACAGATGGCGCTGTAAATATTTCCCTGTTTACACAGATAGCGGTGTAGACATTTCCATGTTTACATGGATAGCGGTGTGTATATTTCCATGTTTATGCAGATAGCGGTGTAGATATTTCCATGTTTATACAGATAGTGGTGCGGATATTTCCATGTTTATACAGATAGTGGTGCTGATATTTCCATGTTTATACAGATAGCGTTGTAGATATTTCCATCATATTACAGATGGCGGTGCAGGTATGTCCATGTTCGTACAGATGGCGGTGTAGATATTTCCATCTTCATACAGATGGCGGTGTAGATATTTTGAAGTTTATAGAGATAGCGCTGTAGTTATTTCCTTATTTATACAGAAATCTGTGTAGGTATTTCCATGTATATGCAGATAGCTGTGTAGATATTTCCATGTTCATGCAGATAGCGGTGTAGTTATTTCCATGTTCATCCAGATGCCGGTGTAGATATATCCATGTTCATACAGATGTCGGTGAAGATATTTCCATGTTCTTACAGATGGCGGTGTAGATATTTCCATGTTCATACAAATGGCAGAGTAGGTATTTCCATGTTCATACAGATGGCGGTGTTGATATTTCCATGTTCATACAAATGGCGGTGAAGATATTTCCATGTTCATAGAGATGGCGGTGTAGATATTTCCATGTTCATACAAATGGCGGTGTAGATATTTCCATGTTCATAGAGATGGGGTTGTAGATGTTTCCATGTTTATACAGATAGCAGTGTAGTTATTTCCATGTTTATAGAGATAGCAGTGTAGATATTTCCATTGAAATACAGATAGCTGTGAAGATACTTCCATGTTCATACACATAGCGGTGTAGATATTTCCATGTTCATACACATAGCGGTGTAGATATTTCCATGTTCATACAGAGAGCGGTGTAGATATTTCCATGTTCATACAGATAACGGTGTGGATATTTCCATGTTCATAAAGATAGCGGTGCAGATATTTGCATGTTCGTACAGTTAGCGGTGTAGAGATTTCCGTGTACATACAGATGGCAGTGAAGATATTTACATGTTCATACAGATGGCGGTGTAGATATTTCCATGTTCGTACAGATGGCGGTGTAGATACTTCCATTTTTATGCAGATAGCGGTATAGGTATTTCCATGTTTATACAGATGTTGGTGTAGATATTTCCATGTTTATAGAGATGGCGGTCTAGATATTTCCATGTTTATAGAGATATTGGTGTAGTTATTTCCACGTTTATAGAGACAGCGTTGTAGTTATTTCCATGTTTATAGAGATAGCGATGAAGATATTTCCATGTTTATACAGATAGCGGTGTAGATATTTCCATGTTTATACAGATAGCGGTGTAGGTATTTCCATGTTTATAGAGATAGTGGTGTATATAATTCAAATTTTATACAGATAGCAGTGTAGATATTTGCAAGTCCATACAGATAGCTGTGTAGATATTTCCATGTTTATAGAGATAGCGGTTTAGATATTTCCGTGTTCATACAGATGGCAGTGTAGATATTTCCATGTTTATAGAGATGGCGGTGTAGATATTTTCATGTTTACACAGATGGCAGTGTAGATATTTCCATGTTTACACAGATAGCGTTGTAGATATTTCCATGTTTACACAGATAGCGGTGTGGATATTTCCATGTTTATGCAGATAGCGGTGTAGATATTTCCATGTTTATACAGATAGTGGTGCGGATATTTCCATGTTTATACAGATAGTGGTGCACATATTTCCATGATTATACAGATAGCGGTGTAGATATTTCCATCTTATTACAGATGGCGTTGTAGATATGTCCGTGTTCGTACAGATGGCGGTGTAGATATTTCCATGTTCATACAGAAGGCGGTGTAGATATTCCGAAGTTTATAGTGATAGCTCTGTAGTTATTTCCATATTTATAGAGAAATCTGTGTAGATATTTCCATGTATATGCAGATAGCTGTGTAGATATTTCCATGTTCATGCAGATAGCGGTGTAGATATTTCCATGTTCATCCAGATGCCGGTGTAGATATGTCCATGTTCATACAGATGGGGGTGAAGATATTTCTATTTTCATACAGATGGTGGTGTAGATATTTCCATGTTCATACAAATGGCGGTGTAGATATTTCCATGTTCATACAGATGGTGGTGTAGATATTTACATGTACATACAAATGGCGGTGTAGATATTTCCATGTTCATAGAGATGGCGGTGTAGATATTTCCATGTTTGTACGAAAAGCAGTGTAGTTATTTCCATGTTTATAGAGATAGCAGTGTAGATATTTCCATTGATATACAGATAGCTGTGTAGATATTTCCATGTTCGTACAGATAGCGGTGTAGATATTTCCATGTTCATACAGATAACGGTGTAGATATTTCAATGTTCATACAGATAGTGGTGTAGATATTTCCATGTTCGTACAGTTAGTGGTGTAGATATTTCCATGTTCATACAGATGGCGGTGTACATATTTACATGTTCATACAGATGACGGTGCAGGTATTTCCATGTTCGTACAGATGGCGGTGAAGATATTTCCATGTTCATAGAGATGGCGGTGTAGGTATTTCCAACTTTATGCAGATAGCGGTATAGATATTTCCATGTTTATACAGATGGTGGTGTAGATATTTCCATGTTTGTAGAGATGGCGGTCTACGTATTTCCATGTTTAAAGAGATAGTGTAGTTATTTCCAAGTTTATAGAGACAGCGTTGTAGATATTTCCATGTTTATACAGATAGCGGTGAAGATATTTCCATGTTTATACAGATAGCGGTGTAGATATTTCCATGTTTATGCAGAGAGCAGCGTAGATTTTTCCATGTTTATAGAGATAGTGGTGTAGATAATTCCAATTTTATACAAATAACAGTGTAGATATTTCGAAATTCATACAGATAGGGGTGTAGATATTTCCACGTTTATAGAGATGGCGGTGTAGATATTTCCATGTTCATACAGATGGCGGGGTAGATATTTCCATGTTTATAGAGATGGCGGTGAATATATTTTCATGTTTACACAGATGGCGGTGTAGATATTTCCATGTTTACACAGATAGCGTTGTAGACATTTCCATGTTTACATGGATAGCGGTGTGGATATTTCCATGTTTATGCAGATAGCGGTGTAGTCATTTCCATGTTTATACAGATAGTGGTGCGGATATTTCCATGTTTATACAGATAATGGTGCTGATATTTCCATGTTTATACAGATAGCGTTGTAGATATTTCCATCTTATTACCGATGGCGGTGTAGGTATGTCCATGTTCGTACAGATGGCGGTGTAGATATTTCCATGTTCATACAGATGGCGGTGTAGATTTTTCGAAGTTTATAGAGATAGCGCTGTAGTTATTTCCATATTTATAGAGAAATCTGTGTAGATATTTCCATGTATATGCAGATAGCTGTGTAGATATTTCCATGTTCATGCAGATAGCGGTGTAGATATTTCCATGTTCATCCAGATGCCAGTGTAGATATATCCATGTTCATAGAGATGGCGGTGAAGATATTTCCATGTTCATACAGATGGTGGTGTAGATATTTCCATGTTCATACAAATGGCGGTGAATATATTTCCATGTTCATACAGATAGATGTGTAGATATTTCAATGTTCATACAGATAGCGATGTAGGTATTTCCATGTTCTTACAGTTAGCGGTGTAGATATTTCCATGTTCATGCAGAGGGCGCTGTAGATATTTCCATGTTCAAACAGATGGCAGTGTAGATATTTCCATGTTCATACAGGTGGCGGTGTAGGTATTTCCATGTTTATACAGATAGCAGTGTAGTTATTTCCATGTTTATAGAGATAGCAGTGAAGATATTTCCATTGACATACAGATAGCTGTGTAGATATTTGCATGTTCATACAGATAGCATTGTAGATATTTCCATGTTCATACAGATAGCGGTGTAGATATTTCCCTGTTTATACAGATAGTGGTGCGGATATTTCCATGTTTATACAGATAGTTGGGCAGATATTTCCATGTTTATACAGATAGCGGTGTAGATATTTCCATCTTAATACAGATGGCGGTGTAGATATGTCCATGTTCGTACAGATGGCGTTGTACATATTTCCATGTTCATACAGATGTCGGTGTAGATATTTCGATGTTTATAGAGATAGCGCTGTAGTTATTTCCATATTTATTGAGAAATCTGTGTAGATATTTCCATGTACATGCAGATAGCTGTGTAGATATTTCCATGTTCATTCAGATAGCGGAGTAGTTATTTCCATGTTCATACAGACGGCGGTGTAGATATTTACATGTTCATACAGATGGCGGTGTAGATATTTCCATGTTCGTACAGATGGCGGTGTAGATATTTCCATGTTCATAGAGATGGCGGTGTAGATATTTCCATGTTTATGCAGATAGCGGTATAGATATTTCCATGTTTATTCAGATGGTGGTGTAGATATTTCCATGTTTATAGAGATGGCGGTCTAGATATTTCCGTGTTTACAGAGATAGTGGTGTAGTTATTTCCAAGTTTATAGAGACGGCGTTGTGGATATTTCCGTGTTTATACAGATAGCAGTGAAGATATTTCCATGTTTATACAGATAGTGGTGTAGATAATTTCAATTTATACCGAGAGCAGTGTAGATATTTCCAAGTTCATACAGATAGCGGTGTAGATATTTCCACGTTTATAGAGATGGCGGTGTAGATATTTCCATGTTCATGCAGATGGCGGTGTAGATATTTCCATGTTCATACAAATGGCGGTGTAGTTATTTCCATGTTCATAGAGATGGCGGTGTAGATATTTCCATGTTCATACAAATCGCGGTGTAGATATTTCCATGTTCATGGAGATGGCGGTGGAGATATTTCCATGTTTATACAGATAGCAGTGTAGTTATTTCCATGTTTATAGAGATAGCAGTGTAGATATTTCCATTGATATACAGATAGCTGTGTAGATATTTGCATGTTCATACAGATAGCGGTGTAGATATTTCCATGTTTACAGAGATAGTGGTGTAGTTATTTCCAAGTTTATAGAGACAGCGTTGTAGATATTTCCATGTTTATACAGATAGCGGTGAATATATTTCAATGTTTATACAGATAGCGGTGTAGATATATCCATGTTTAT
Organism: Gorilla gorilla gorilla; assembly: GCF_029281585.2. NCBI lineage: Eukaryota > Metazoa > Chordata > Mammalia > Primates > Hominidae > Gorilla > Gorilla gorilla. The sequence goes on along the minus strand of NC_073234.2, from coordinate 10,588,650 downwards.
ACAGATAGCAGTGTAGATATTTCCATGTTTATAGAGATAGTGGTGTAGATAATTTCAATTTATACCGAGAGCAGTGTAGATATTTCGAAGTTCATACAGATAGCGGTGTGGATATTTCCACGTTTATAGAGATGGCAGTGTAGATATATCCATGTTCATGCAGATGGCGGTGTAGATATTTCCATGTTCATACAAATGGTGGTGTAGATATTTCCATGTATATAGAGATGGCGGTGTAGATATTTCCAAGTTCATGCAAATGGCGGTGTAGATATTTCCATGTTCATAGAGATGGCAGTGTAGATATTTCCATGTTTACAGATAGCAGTGTAGTTATTTCCATGTTTATAGAGATAGCAGTGTAGATATTTCCATTGATATACAGATAGCTGTGTAGATATTTGAATGCTCATACAGATAGCGGTGTAGATATTTCCATGTTTATACAGATAGCGGTGTAGATATTTCCATGTTCATACAGATAGCGGTGTAGATATTTCCATGTTCATACAGTTAGCGGTGTAGATATTTCCATGTTCTTACAGATGGCAATGTAGATATTTACATGTTCATACAGATGGCGGTGTAGATATTTCCATGTTCATAGAGATGGCGGTGTAGATATTTCCATGTTCATACAGATAGCGGTGTAGATATTTCCATGTTCATACAGATGGCGGTGTAGATATTTCCATGTTTATAGAGATAGCAGTGTGGATATTTCCATTGATATACAGATAGCTGTGTAGGTATTTGCATGTTCATACAGATAGCGGTGTAGATATTTCCATGTTCATACATATAGCGGTTTAGATATTTCCATGTTCATACAGATAGCGGTGTAGATATTTCTATGTTCATAACAATAGCGGTGCAGGTATTTCCATGTTCATACAGTTAGCGGTGTAGATATTTCCATGTTCATACAGATGGCGGTGTAGATATTTACATGTTCATACAGATTGCAGTGTACATATTTCCATCTTTGTACGGATGGCAGTGTAGATATTTCCATGTTCATACAGTTAGCGGTGTAGATATTTACATGTATATACAGATGGCGGTGTAGATATTTCCATGTTCGTACGGATGGTAGTGTAGATATTTCCATGTTCATACAGGTGGCGGTGTAGTTATTTCCATGTTTATACAGATAGCAGTGTTGTTATTTCCATGTTTACGGAGATAGCAGTGAAGATATTTCCATTGATATATAGATAGCTGTGTAGATATTTGCATGTTCATACAGAGAGCGGTGTAGATATTTCCATGTTCATACAGATAGCCGTTTAGATATATCGATTTTCCTACAGATAGCGGAGTAGGTATTTCCATGTTCATACAGTTAGCGGTGTAGATATTTCCATGTTCATACAGATGTCGGTGAAGATATTTACATGTTCATACAGATGGCGGTGTAGATATTTCCATGTTTGTACGGATGGCAGTGTAGATATTTCCATGTTCATACAGCTGTCGGTGTAGATATTTCCATGTTTATACAGATAGCAGTGTAGTTATTTCCATGTTAATAGACATAGCGGTGTAGATATTTCCATTGATATACAGATAGCTGTGTAGATATTTGCATGTTCATACAGATAGCGGTGTAGATATTTCCATGTTCGTACAGATAGCGGTGTAGCTATTCCCATGTTCATACAGATAGCGGTGTAGATATTTCTATGTTCATACAGATAACAGTGTAGATATTTCCATGTTCATATAGACAGCGGTGAAGATATTTCCATGTTCATACAGTTAGCGGTGTAGATATTTCCATGTTCATACAGATTTCGGTGTAGATATTTACATGTTCATACAGATGGCGGTATAGATATTTCCATGTTCTTACAGATGGCGGTGTAGATATTTCCATGTTCTTACAGATGGCGGTGTAGATATTTCCATGTTTATGCAGATAGTGGTGTAGATATTTCCATGTTTATAAAGATGGCGGTCTAGATATTTCCATGTTTACAGAGATAGTGGTGTAGTTATTTCCAAGTTTATAGAGACAGCGTTGTAGATATTTCCATGTTTATACAGATAGCGGTGAAGATATTTCCATGTTTATACAGATAGCGGTGTAGATATTTCCATGTTTATACAGATAGCAGTGTAGATATTTCCATGCTTATAGAGATAATGGTGAAGATAATTTCAATTTTATACAGAGAGCAGTGTAGATGTTTCCAAGTTCATACAGATAGCTGTGTAGATATTTCCACGTTTATAGAGATGGCGGTGTAGATATTTCCATGTGCATACAAATGGCGGTGTAGATATTTCCATGTTCATAGAGATGGCGGTGTAGATATTTCCATGTTCATACAAATGGTTAAGATATTTCCATGTTCATAGTGATGGCGGTGTTGATATTTCCATATTTATAGAGATAGCAGTGTAGTTATTTCCATGTTTATAGAGATAGTAGTGTAGACATTTCCATTGATATACAGATAGCTCTGTAGATATTTGCATGTTTATATAGATAGCGGTGTAGATATTTGCATGTTCATACAGATAGCGGTGTAGATATTTCCATGTTCATACAGATAGCGGTGTAGATATTTCCATGTTCATACAGATAGCGGTGTACATATTTCCATGTTCATACAGATAGCGGTGTAGATATTTCCATGTTCATACACTTAGCGGTTTAGTTATTTCCATGTTCATACAGATGGCGGTGTAGATATTTACATGTTCATATAGATGTCAGTGTAGTTATTTCCATGTTCATACAGATCGCGGTGTAGATATTTCCATGTTCATACAGATAGCAGTGTAGATATTTCCATGTTCGTACAGATAGCGGTGTAGATATTTCCATGTTCATACAGATAGCGGTGTAGATATTTCCAAGTTCCTACAGATAACGGTGTAGATATTTCCATGTTCATACAGATAGCGGTGTAGATATTTCCATGTTCCTACAGATAACAGTGTAGATATTTCCATGTTTTACAGATAGCAGTGTAGATACTTCCATGTTCATACAGTTAGCGGTGTAGATATTTCCATGTTCATACAGATGGCGGTGTAGATATTTACATGTTCATACAGATGGCGGTGTAGATATTTCCATGTTCGTACAGATGGCGGTGTAGATATTTCCATGTTCATAGAGATGGCGGTGTAGACATTTCCATGTTTATGCAGATGGCGGTATAGATATTTCCATGTTTATACAGATGTTGCTGTAGGTATTTCCATGTTTATAGAGATGGCTGTCTAGATATTTCCATGTTTATAGAGATAGTGGTGTAGTTATTTCCAAGTTTATAGAGACAGCGTTGTAGATATTTCCATGTTTATACGGATAGCGGTGAGGATATTTCCATGTTTATACAGATAGCGGTGTAGGTATTTCCATGTTTATACAGATAAGAGTGTAGATATTTCCATGTTTATAGAGATAGGGGTGTAGATAATTTCAATTTTATACAGATAGCAGTGTAGATATTTCCATGTTCATACAGATAATGGTGTAGATATTTCCAAGTTCATACAGATAGCGGTGTAGATAATTCCACTTTCATAGAGAGGGAGGTGTAGATATTTCCACGTTTATAGAGATGGCGGTGTAGATACTTCCATGTTCATACAGATGGCGGTGTAGATATTTCCATGTTTATAGAGATGGCAGTGTAGATATTTTCAGGTTTACACAGATGGCGGTGTAGATATTTCCATGTTTACACAGACAGCGGTGTAGACATTTCCATGTTTACACAGATAGCGGTGTAGACATTTCCATGTTTACTCAGATAGCGGTGTGGATATTTCCATGTTTATGCAGATAGCGGTGTAGATATTTCCATGTTTATACAGATAGCGGTGCGGATATTTCCATGTTTATACAGATAGTTGGGCAGATATTTCCATGTTTATACAGATAGCGGTGTAGATATTTCCATCTTAATACAGATGGCGCTGTAGATATATCCATGTTCGTACAGTTGGCGGTGTAGATATTTCCATGTTCATACAGATGGCGGTGTAGATATTTCGAAGTTTATAGAGATAGCACTGTAGTTATTTCCATATTTATAGAGAAATCTGTGTAGATATTTCCATGTATATGCAGATAGCTGTGTAGATATTTCCATGTTCACGCAGATAGCGGTGTAGATATTTCCATGTTCATCCAGGTGCCAGTGTAGACATATCCATGCTCATACAGATGGCGGTGAAGATATTTCCATGTTCATACAGATGGCGGTGTAGATATTTCCATGTATACACAGATAGCGGTGTAGACATTTCCATGTTTACACAGATAGCGGTGTGAATATTTCCATGTTTATGCAGATAGCGGTGTAGATATTTCCATGTTTATACAGATAGCGGTGCGGATATTTCCATGTTTATACAGATGGGCAGATATTTCCTTGTTTATACAGATAGCGGTGTAGATTTTTCCATCTTAATACAGATGGCTTTGTAGATATGTCCATGTTCGTACAGATGGCGGTGTAGATATTTCCATGTTCATACAGATGGCGGTGTAGATATTTCGAAGTTTATAGAGATAGCGCTGTAGTTATTTCCATATTTATAGAGAAATCTTTGTAGATATTTCCATGTATATGCAGATAGCTGTGTAGATATTTCCATGTTCATGCAGATAGCGGTGTAGATATATCCATGTTCATACAGATGGCGGTGAAGATATTTCCAAGTTCAGATGGCGGTGTAGATATTTCCATGTTCATACAAATGGCGGTGTAGATATTTCCATGTTCATACAAATGGCGGTGTAGATATTTCCGTGTTCATAGAGATGGCGGGGTAGATATTTCCATGTTTATACAGATAGCAGTGTAGTTATCTCCATGTTTATAGAGATAGTGGTGTAGATAATTTGAATTTTATACAGATAGCTGTGTAGATATTTGCATGTTCATACAGATAGCGGTGTAGATATTTCCATGTTCATACAGATAGCGGTGTAGATATTTCCATGTTCATACAGATAGCGGTGTAGATATTTCCATGTTCACACAGATGGCGGTGTAGATATTTACATGTTCATACAGATGGCGGTGTTGATATTTCCATGTTCGTACGGATGGCAGTGTCGACATTTCCATGATCATACAGGTGGCGGTGCAGATATTTCCATGTTTATACAGATAGCAGTGTAGTTATTTCCATGTTTATAGAGATAGCAGTGTAGATATTTCCATTGATATACAGATAGCTGTGTAGATATTTGCATGTTCATACAGATAGCGGTGTAGATATTTCCATGTTCGTACAGATAGCGGTGTAGATATTTACATGTTTATACAGATAGCGGTTTAGATATTTCCATGTTGATCGAGATAGTGGTGTAGATAATTCCAATTTTATACAGATAGCAGTGTAGATATTTCGCAGTGCATACAGATAGCGGTGTAGATATTTCCACGTTTATATAGATGGCGGTGTAGATATTTCCATGTTCATACAGATGGCGGTGTAGATATTTAGATGTTTATTGAGATGGCGGTGTAGATATTTTCATGATTACACAGATGGCGGTGTAGATATTTCCATGTTTACACAGATAGCGGTGTAGACATTTCCATGTTAACACAGATAGCGGTGTGGATATTTCCATGTTTATTCAGATAGCGGTGTAGATATTTCCATGTTTATACAGATAGCGGTGCGGATATTTCCATGTTTATACAGATGGTGGTGCGGATATTTCCATGTTTATACAGATAGCGATGAAGATATTTCCATGTTCTTACAGATGGCGGTGTAGATATTTACATGTTCATACAGATGGCGGTGTAGATATTTCCATGTTCGTACAGATGGCGGTGTAGATATTTCCAAGTTCATAGAGATGGCGGTGTAGATATTTCCATGTTTATGCAGATAGCGGTATAGATATTTCCATGTTTATACAGATGGTGCTGTAGGTATTTCCATGTTTATAGAGATGGCGGTCTAGATATTTCCATGTTTATAGAGATAGTGGTGTAGTTATTTCCAAGTTTATAGAGACAGCATTGTAGATATTTCCATGTTTATACGGATAGCGGTGAAGATATTTCCATGTTTATACAGATAGCGGTGTAGATATTTCCATGTTTATACAGATAGCGGTGCGGATATTTCCATGTTTATACAGATGGGCAGATATTTCCTTGTTTATACAGATAGCGGTGTAGATTTTTCCATCTTAATACAGATGGCTTTGTAGATATGTCCATGTTCGTACAGATGGCGGTGTAGATATTTCCAAGTTCATACAGATGGCGGTGTAGATATTTCGAAGTTTATAGAGATAGCGCTGTAGTTATTTCCATATTTATAGAGAAATCTTTGTAGATATTTCCATGTATATGCAGATAGCTGTGTAGATATTTCCATGTTCATGCAGATAGCGGTGTAGATATATCCATGTTCATACAGATGGCGGTGAAGATATTTCCAAGTTCAGATGGCGGTGTAGATATTTCCATGTTCATACAAATGGCGGTGTAGATATTTCCATGTTCATACAAATGGCGGTGTAGATATTTCCGTGTTCATAGAGATGGCGGGGTAGATATTTCCATGTTTATACAGATAGCAGTGTAGTTATCTCCATGTTTATAGAGATAGTGGTGTAGATAATTTGAATTTTATACAGATAGCTGTGTAGATATTTGCATGTTCATACAGATAGCGGTGTAGATATTTCCATGTTCATACAGATAGCGGTGTAGATATTTCCATGTTCATACAGATAGCGGTGTAGATATTTCCATGTTCACACAGATGGCGGTGTAGATATTTACATGTTCATACAGATGGCGGTGTTGATATTTCCATGTTCGTACGGATGGCAGTGTCGACATTTCCATGATCATACAGGTGGCGGTGCAGATATTTCCATGTTTATACAGATAGCAGTGTAGTTATTTCCATGTTTATAGAGATAGCAGTGTAGATATTTCCATTGATATACAGAGAGCTGTGTAGATATTTGCATGTTCATACAGATAGCGGTGTAGATATTTCCATGTTCGTACAGATAGCGGTGTAGATATTTACATGTTTATACAGATAGCGGTTTAGATATTTCCATGTTGATCGAGATAGTGGTGTAGATAATTCCAATTTTATACAGATAGCAGTGTAGATATTTCGCAGTGCATACAGATAGCGGTGTAGATATTTCCACGTTTATATAGATGGCGGTGTAGATATTTCCATGTTCATACAGATGGCGGTGTAGATATTTAGATGTTTATTGAGATGGCGGTGTAGATATTTTCATGATTACACAGATGGCGGTGTAGATATTTCCATGTTTACACAGATAGCGGTGTAGACATTTCCATGTTAACACAGATAGCGGTGTGGATATTTCCATGTTTATTCAGATAGCGGTGTAGATATTTCCATGTTTATACAGATAGCGGTGCGGATATTTCCATGTTTATACAGATGGTGGTGCGGATATTTCCATGTTTATACAGATAGCGATGAAGATATTTCCATGTTCTTACAGATGGCGGTGTAGATATTTACATGTTCATACAGATGGCGGTGTAGATATTTCCATGTTCGTACAGATGGCGGTGTAGATATTTCCAAGTTCATAGAGATGGCGGTGTAGATATTTCCATGTTTATGCAGATAGCGGTATAGATATTTCCATGTTTATACAGATGGTGCTGTAGGTATTTCCATGTTTATAGAGATGGCGGTCTAGATATTTCCATGTTTATAGAGATAGTGGTGTAGTTATTTCCAAGTTTATAGAGACAGCATTGTAGATATTTCCATGTTTATACGGATAGCGGTGAAGATATTTCCATGTTTATACAGATAGCGGTGTAGATATTTCCATGTTTATACAGATAACAGTGTAGATATTTCCATGTTTATGGAGATAGGGGTGTAGATAATTTCAATTTTATACAGATAGCAGTATAGATATTTCCAAGTTCGTACAGATAGCGGTGTAGATATTTCCACGTTTATAGAGATGGCGGTGTAGATATTTCCATGTTCATACAGATGGCGGTGTAGATATTTCCATGTTTAGAGAGATGGCGGTGTAGATATTTCCAAGTTTACACAGATGGCGGTGTTGATATTTCCATGTTTACACAGATAGCGGTGTAGACATTTCCATGTTTACACAGATAGCGGTGTGGATATTTCCATGTTTATGGAGATAGCGGTGTAGATATTTCCATGTTCATATAAATGGCGGTGTAGATATTTCCATGTTCATACAGATGGCGGTGTAGATATTTCAAAGTTTATAGAGATAGCACTGTAGTTATTTCCATATTTATACAGAAATCTGTGTAGATATTTCCATGTATATGCAGATAGCTGTGTAGATATTTCCATGTTCACGCAGATATCGGTGTAGATATTTCCATGTTCATCCAGGTGCCAGTGTAGACATATCCATGCTCATACAGATGGCGGTGAAGATATTTCCATGTTCATACAGATGGCGTTGAAGATATTTCCATGTTCATACAAATGGCGGTGTGGTTATTTCCATGTTCATAGAGATGGCGGTGTAGATATTTCCATGTTCATACAAATGGCGGTGTAGACATTTCCGTGTTCATAGAGATGGCGGTGTAGATATTTCCATGTTCATACAAATGGCGGTGTAGATATTTCCATGTTCATAGAGATGGCGGTGTAGATATTTCCATGTTTATACAGATAGCAGTGTAGTTATTTCCATGTTTATAGAGATAGTGGTGAAGATAATTTCAATTTTATACAGATATCTGTGTAGATATTTGCATGTTCATACATATAGCGGTTTAGATATTTCCATGTTCATACAGATTGCGGTGTAGATATTTCGATGTTCATACAGATAACGGTGTAGGTATTTCCCTGTTCATACAGATAGCGGTGTAGATATTTCCCTGTTCATACAGTTAGCGGTGTAGATATTTCCATGTTCATACAGATGGCGGTGTAGATATTTACATGTTCATACAGATGGCGGTGTAGATATTTCCATGTTCGTACAGATGGCGGTGTAGATATTTCCATGTTCATAGAGATGGCGGTGTAGATATTTCCATGTTTATGCAGATAGTAGTATAGATAGTTCCATGTTTATACAGATTGTGGTGTAGATATTTCGATGTTTATAGAGATGGCGGTCTAGATATTTCCATGTTTATACAGATAGCAGTGTAGATATTTCCATGTTTATAGAGATAGTGGTGTAGATAATTTCAATTTTATACTGAGAGCAGTGTAGATATTTCCAAGTTCACACAGATAGCGATGTAGATATTTCCACGTTTAAAGAGATGGCGGTGTAGATATTTCCATGTTCATACAGATGGCGGTGTAGATATTTCCATGTTCATACTAATGGCGGTGTAGATGTTTCCTTGTTCATAGAGATGGCGGTGTAGATATTTCCATGTTCATACAAATGGCAGTGTGGATATTTCCATGTTCATAGAGATGGTGGTGTAGATATTTCCATGTTTATACAGATAGCAGTGTAGTAATTTCCATGTTTATAGAGATAGCAGTGTAGATATTTCCGTTGATATACAGATAGCTGTGTAGATATTTGCATGTTCATACAAATAGCGGTGTAGATATTTCCATGTTCATACAAACAGCGGTATAGATATTTCCATGTTCATACAGATAGCGGTGTAGATATTTCCATGTTCATCCAGATGCCAGTGTAGACATATCCATGCTCATACAGATGGCGGTGAAGATATTTCCATGTTCATACAGATGGCGTTGTAGATATTTCCAAGTTCATACAGATAGCGGTGTAGATATTTCCACGTTTATAGAGATGGCGGTGTAGATATTTCCATGTTCGTACAGATGTTGGTGTATATATTTCCATGTTTAGAGAGATGGTGGTGTAGATATTTCCATGTTTACACAGATGGCGGTGTAGATATTTCCATGTTTTCACAGATAGCGGTGTAGACATTTCCATGTTTACACAGATAGCGGTGTGGATATTTCCATGTTTATGCAGATAGCGGTGTAGATATTTCCATGTTTATACAGATAGCGGTGCGGATATTTCCATGTTTACACAGATAGTTGGGAAGATATTTCCATGTTTATACAGATATCGGTGTAGATATTTCCATCTTAATACAGATGGCGGTGTAGATATGTCCATGTTCGTACAGATGGCGGTGTAGATATTTCCATGTTCATACAGACGGCGGAGTAGATATTTCGAAGTTTATAGAGATAGCACTGTAGTTATTTCCATATTTATAGAGAAATCTGTGTAGATATTTCCATGTATATGCAGATAGCTGTGTAGATATTTCCATGTTCATGCAGATAGCGGTGTAGATATTTCCAAGTTCATCCAGATGCCAGTGTAGACATATCCGTGCTCATACAGATGGCGGTGAAGATATTTCCATGTTCATACAGATGTCGGTGTAGATATTTCCATGTTCATACAAATGGCGGTGTAGATATTTCCATGTTCATAGAGATGGCGGTGTAGATATTTCCATGTTCATACAAATGGCGGTGTAGATATTTCCATGTTTATAGAGCTAGTGGTGTAAATAATTTCAATTTTATTCAAATATCTGTGTAGATATTTGCATGTTCCTACAGACAGCGATGTAGATATTTCCATGTTCGTACAGATAGCGGTTTAGATATTTCCATGTTCATACAGATAGCGGTGTAGATATTTCCATGTTCATACAGATAACGGTGTAGATATTTCCCTGTTCATACAGACAGCGGTGTAGATATTTCCATGTTCATACAGTTAGCGGTGTAGATATTTCCATGTTCATACAGATGGCGGTGTAGATATTTACATGTTCATACAGATGGCGGTGTAGATATTTCCTTGTTCATACAGATGGCGGTGTAGATATTTCCATGTTCATAGAGATGGGGGTGTAGATATTTCCATGTTTATGCAGATAGCGGTATAGATAGTTCCATGTTTATACAGATGGTTTTGTAGATATTTCGATGTTTATAGAGATGGCGGTCTAGATATTTCCATGTTTATACAGATGGCAGTGTAGATATTTCCATATTTATAGTGATAGTTGTGTAGATAATTTCAATTTTATACTGAGAGCAGTGTAGATATTTCCAAGTTCACACAGATAGCGATGTAGGTATTTCCACGTTTATAGAGATGGCGGTGTAGATATTTCCATGTTCATACAGATGGCGGTGTAGATATTTCCATCTTCAAACTAATGGCGGTGTAGATATTTCCATGTTCATAGAGATGGCGGTTTAGATATTTCCATGTTCATACAAATGGCGGAGTGGATATTTCCATGTTCATAGAGATGGCAGTGTAGATATTTCCATGTTTATACAGATAGCAGTGTAGTAATGTCCATGTTTATAGAGATAGCAGTGTAGATATTTCCACTGATATACAGATAGCTGTGTAGATATTTGCATGTTCATACAAATAGCGGTGTAGATATTTCCGTGTTCATACAGATAGCGGTGTAGATATTTCCTTGTTCAAACAGATAGCGGTGTAGATATTTCCATGTTCATACACATAGCGGTGTAGATATTTCCTTGTTCATACAGATAGCAGTGTAGATATTTCCATGTTCATACAGTTAGCGGTGTAGATATTTCCATGTCCATAGAGATGGCGGTGTAGATATTTACTTGTTCATAGAGATGGCGGTGTAGATATTTCCATGTTCGTACGGATGGCTGTGTAGATATTTCCATGTTCATACAGGTGGCGGTGTGGATATTTCCATGTTTATACAGATAGCACTGTAGTTATTTCCATGTTTATAGAGATAGCAGTGTAGATATTTCCATTGATATACAGATGGCTGTGTAGATATGTGCATGTTCATACAGATAGCGGTGTAGATATTTCCATGTTCATACAGTTAGCGGTGTAGATATTTCCATGTTCATACAGATGATGGTGTGGATATTTCCATGTTCATTCAGATGGCGGTGTAGATATTTCCATGTTTAGAGAGATGGCGGTGTAGATATTTCCATGTTTACACCGATGGCGGTGTAGATATTTCCATGTTTACACAGATAGCGGTGTAGACATTTCCATGTTTACAGTGATAGCGGTGTGGATATTTAGATGTTTATGCAGATAGCGGTGTAGATACTTCCATGTTTATACAAATAGCGGTGCGGATATTTCCATGTTTATACAGATAGTAGGGCAGATATTTCCATGTTTATACAGATAGCGGTGTAGATATTTCCATTTTAATACAGATGGCGCTGTAGATATGTCCATGTTCGTACAGACGGCGGTGTAGGTATTTCCATGTTCATACAGATGGCGGTGTAGATATCTCGAAGTTTATAGAGATAGCACTGTAGTTATTTCCATATTTATAGAGAAATCTGTGTAGATATTTCCATGCATATGCAGATAGCTGTGTAGATATTTCCATGTTCATGCAGATAGCGGTGTAGATATTTCCATGTTCATCCAGATGCCAGTGTAGACATATCCATGCTCATACAAATGGCGGTGAAGATATTTCCATGTTCATACAGATGGCGGTGTAGATATTTCCATGTTCATAGAGATGGCGGTGTAGATATTTCCATGTTCATACAAATGGCGGTGTAGGTATTTCCATGGTCATAGAGATGGCGGTGTAGATATTTCCATGTTTATACAGATAGCAGTGTAGATATTTCCATGTTTACAGAGATAGCAGTGTAGGTATTTCCATTGATATACAGATAGCAGTGTAGATATTTGCATGTTAATACAGATAGCGGTGTAGATATTTCCATGTTCATACAGATGTCGGTGTAGATATTTCCATGTTCATACAGATAGCGGTGTAGATATTTCCATGTTCATACAGATAGCGGTGTAGATATTTCCTTGTTCATACCAATAGCGGTGTAGATATTTCCATGTTCATACACTTAGCGGTGTAGATATTTCCATATTCATACAGATGGCGGTGTAGATATTTACATGTCCATACAGATGGCGGTGTAGATATTTCCATGTTCGTACGGATTGCAGTGTAGATATTTCCGTGTTCATACAGGTGGCGGTGTAGATATTTCCATGTTTATACAGACAGCATTGTAGTTATTTCCATGTTTATAGAGATAGCAGTGTAGATATTTCGATTGATATACAGATAGCTGTGTAGATATTTGCATGTTCATACAGATAGCGGGGTAGATATTTCCATGTTCGTACAGATAGCGGTGTAGATATTTCCATGTTCATACAGATAGCAGTTTAGATATTTCCATGTTCATACAGATAACGGTGTAGGTATTTCCATGTTCATACAGATAGCGGTGTAGATATTTCCATGTTCATACAGATGGCGGTGTAGATATTTACATGTTCATACAGATGGCGGTATAGATATTTCCATGTTCTTACAGATGGCGGTATAGATATTTCCATGTTCATAGAGAAGGCGGTGTAGATATTTCCATGTTTATGCAGATAGCGGTATAGATATTTCCATGTTTATACAGATGGTGGTGTAGATATTTCCATGTTCATACAGATGGCGGAGTAGATATTTCGAAGTTTATAGAGATAGCACTGTAGTTATTTCCATATTTATAGAGAAATCTGTGTAGATATTTCCATGTATACGCAGATATCTGTGTAGATATTTCCATGTTCATGCAGATAGCGGTGTAGATATTTCCAAGTTCATCCAGATGCCAGTGTAGACATATCCGTGCTCATACAGATGGCGGTGAAGATATTTCCATGTTCATACAGATGGCGGTGTAGATATTTCCATGTTCATACAAATGGCGGTGTAGATATTTCCACGTTCATAGAGATGGCGGTGTAGATATTTCCATGTTCATACAAATGGCGCTGTAGATATTTCCATGTTCATAGAGATGGCGGTGTAGATATTTAAATGTTCATACAAATGGCGGTGTAGATATTTCCATGTTTATAGAGCTAGTGGTGTAGATAATTTCAATTTTATTCAAATGTCTGTGTAGATATTTGCATGTTCCTACAGATAGCTATGTAGATATTTCCATGTTCGTACAGATAGCGGTGTAGATATTTCCATGTTCATACAGATAGCGGTGTAGATATTTCCATGTTCATACAGATAACGGTGTAGATATTTCCCTGCTCATACAGATAGCGGTGTAGATATTTCCATGTTCATACAGTTAGCGGTGTAGATATTTCCATGTTCATACAGATGGCGGTGTAGATATTTACATGTTCATACAGATGGCGGTGTAGATATTTCCTTGTTCGTACAGATGGCGGTGTAGATATTTCCATGTTCATAGAGATGGCGGTGTAGATATTTCCATGTTTATGCAGATAGCGGTATAGGTAGTTCCATGTTTATACAGATGGTGGTGTAGATATTTCGATGTTTATAGAGATGGCGGTATAGATATTTCCATGTTTATACAGATGGCAGTGTAGATATTTCCATATTTATAGTGATAGTGGTGTAGATAATTTCAATTTTATACTGAGAGCAGTGTAGATATTTCCAAGTTCACACAGATAGCGATGTAGGTATTTCCACGTTTATAGAGATGGTGGTGTAGATATTTCCATGTTCATACAGATGGCGGTGTAGATATTTCCATCTTCAAACTAATGGCGGTGTAGATATTTCCATGTTCATAGAGATGGCGGTTTAGATATTTCCATGTTCATACAAATGGCGGAGTAGATATTTCCATGTTCATAGAGATGGCGGTGTAGATATTTCCATGTTTATACAGATAGCAGTGTAGTAATGTCCATGTTTATAGAGATAGCAGTGTAGATATTTCCACTGATATACAGATAGCTGTGTAGATATTTGCATGTTCATACAAATAGCGGTATAGATATTTCCGTGTTCATACAGATAGCGGTGTAGATATTTCCTTGTTCAAACAGATAGCGGTGTAGATATTTCCATGTTCATACACATAGCGGTGTAGATATTTCCATGTTCATACAGATAGCAGTGTAGATATTTCCATGTTCATACAGTTAGCGGTGTAGATATTTCCATGTCCATAGAGAGGCGGTGTAGATATTTACTTGTTCATAGAGATGGCGGTGTAGATATTTCCATGTTCGTACAGATGGCTGTGTAGATATTTCCATGTTCATACAGGTGGCGGTGTGGATATTTCCATGTTTATACAGATAGCAGTGTAGTTATTTCCATGTTTATAGAGATAGCAGTGTAGATATTTCCATTGATATACAGATGGCTGTGTAGATATGTGCATGTTCACACAGATAGCGGTGTAGATATTTCCATCTTCGTACAGATAGCTGTGTAGGTATTTCCATCTTCATACAGATAGCGGTGTAGATATTTCCATGTTCATACAGATAATGGTGTGGATATTTCCATGTTCATACAGATAGCGGTGTAGATATTTCCATGTTCATACAGTTAGCGGTGTAGATATTTCCATGTTCATACAGATGGCGGTGTAGGTATTTACATGTTCATACAGATGGCGGTGTAGATATTTCCATGTTCGTACAGACGGCCGTGTAGATATTTCCATGTTCATAGAGATGGCGGTGTAGATATTTCCATGTTTACACCGATGGCGGTGTAGATATTTCCATGTTTACACAGATAGCGGTGTAGACATTTCCATGTTTACAGTGATAGCGGTGTGGATATTTAGATGTTTATGCAGATAGCGGTGTAGATATTTCCATGTTTAAACACATAGCGGTGCGGATATTTCCATGTTTATACAGATAGTTGGGCAGATATTTCCATGTTTATACAGATAGCGGTGTAGATATTTCCATCTTAATACAGATGGCGCTGTAGATATGTCCATGTTCGTACAGATGGCGGTGTAGATATTTCCATGTTCATACAGATGGCGGTGTAGATATTTCGAAGTTTATAGGGATAGCACTGTAGTTATTTCCATATTTATAGAGAAATCTGTGTAGATATTTCCATGCATATGCAGATAGCTGTGTAGATATTTCCATGTTCACGCAGATAGCGGTGTAGATATTTCCATGTTTATACAGATGGTGGTGTAGATATTTCCATGTTTATAGAGATGGCGGTCTAGATATTTCCATGTTTACAGAGATAGTGATGTAGTTATTTCCAAGTTTAGAGACAGCGTTGTAGATATTTCCATGTTTATACAGATAGCGGTGAAGATATTTCCATGTTTATACAGATAGCGGTGTAGATATTTCCATGTTTATACAGATAACAGTGTAGATATTTCCTTGTTTATAGAGATAGTGGTGTAGATAATTTCAATTTTATACAGATAGCAGTGTAGATATTTCCAAGTTCATACAGATAGCGGTGTAGATATTCCCACGTTTATAGAGATGGCGGTGTAGATATTTCCATCTTTACACAGATTGGGGTGTAGATAATTCCATGTTTATACAGATAGCGGTGTAGACATTTCCATGTTTACAGAGATAGCGGTGTGGTTATTACCAAGTTTATGCACATAGCGGTGTAGATATTTCCATGTTCACACAGATGGCGGTGTAGATATTTACATGTTCATAGAGATGGCGGTGTTGATATTTCCATGTTCGTATGGATGGCAGTGTCGTCATTTCCATGATCATACAGGTGGCGGTGTAGATATTTACATGTTTATACAGATAGCAGTGTAGTTATTTTCATGTTTATAGAGATAGCAGTGTAGATATTTCCATTGATATACAGATAGCTGTGTAGATATTTCCATGTTCATACAGATAGCTGTGTAGATATTTCCATGTTCATACAGATAGCGGTGTAGATATTTCCATGTTTATGCACATAGCGGTGTAGATATTTCCATGTTCATAGAGATGGCGGTTTAGATATTTCCATGTTCATACAAATGGCGGAGTAGATATTTCCATGTTCATAGAGATGGCGGTGTAGATATTTCCATGTTTATACAGATAGCAGTGTAGTAATGTCCATGTTTATAGAGATAGCAGTGTAGATATTTCCACTGATATACAGATAGCTGTGTAGATATTTGCATGTTCATACAAATAGCGGCATAGATATTTCCGTGTTCATACAGATAGCGGTGTAGATATTTCCTTGTTCAAACAGATAGCGGTGTAGATATTTCCATGTTCATACACATAGCGGTGTAGATATTTCCATGTTCATACAGATAGCAGTGTAGATATTTCCATGTTCATACAGTTAGCGGTGTAGATATTTCCATCTTCATACAATTATCGGTTTAGATATTTCCATGTTCATACAGATGGCGGTGTAGATATTTACATGTTCATACAGATGGCGGTGTAGATATTTCCATGTTCGTACGGATTGCAGTGTAGCTATTTCCATGTTCATACAGGTGGCAGTGTAGATATTTCCATGTTTATACTGATAGCATTGTAGTTATTTCCATGTTTATAGAGATAGCAGTGTAGATATTTCCATTGATATACAGATAGCTGTGTAGATATTTGCATGTTCATACAGATAGCGGGGTAGATATTTCCATGTTCGTACAGATAGCGGTGTAGATATTTCCATGTTCATACAGATAGCAGTTTAGATATTTCCATGTTCATACAGATAACGGTGTAGGTATTTCCATGTTCATTCAGATAGCGGTGTAGATATATCCATGTTCATACAGTTAGCGGTGTAGATATTTCCATGTTCATACAGATGGCGGTGTATATATTTAAATGTTCATACAGATGGCGGTATAGATATTTCCATGTTCTTACAAATGCGGTGTAGATATTTCCATGTTCATAGAGATGGCGGTGTAGATATTTCAATGTTTATGCAGATAGCGGTATAGATATTTCCATGTTTATACAGATGGTGGTGTAGATATTTCCATGTTTATAGAGATGGCGGTCTAGATATTTCCATCTTTACAGAGATAGTGATGTAGTTATTTCCAAGTTTATAGAGACAGCGTTGTAGATATTTCCATGTTTATACAGATAGCGTTGAAGATATTTCCATGTTTATACAGATAGCGGTGTAGATATTTCCATGTTTATACAGATAGCAGTGTAGATATTTCCATGTTTATAGAGATAGTGGTGTAGATAATTTCAATTTTATACAGAGAGCAGTGTAGATATTTCCAAGTTCATACAGATAGCGGTGTAGATATTTCCACTTTTATAGAGATGGCGGTGTAGATACTTCCATGTTCATACAGATGGCGGTGTAGATTTTTCCATTTTCATACAGATAGCGGTGTAGATATTTCCATGTTCATACAGTTAGCGGTGTAGATATTCCCATGTTCACACAGATGGCGGTGTAGATATTTACATTTTCATAGAGATGGCGGTGTTGATATTTCCATGTTCGTACGGATGGCAGTGTCTTCATTTCCATGATCATACAGGTGGCGGTGTAGATATTTCCATCTTAATACAGATGGCGGTGTAGATATTCCATGTTCGTACAGATGGCGGTGTAGATATTTCGAAGTTTATAGAGATAGCACTGTAGTTATTTCCATATTTATAGAGAAATCTGTGTAGATATTTCCATGTATATGCAGATAGCTGTGTAGATATTTCCATGTTCATCCAGATGCCAGTGTAGACATACCCATGCTCATACAGATGGCGCTGTAGATATTTCCATGTTCATACAAATGGCGGTGTAGATATTTCCAAGTTCATAGATATGGCGGTGTAGATAATTCCATGTTCATACAAATGGCGGAGTAGGTATTTCCATGTTCATAGAGATGGCGTTGTAGATATTTCCATGTTTATACAGATAGCAGTGTAGTTATTTCCATGTTTATAGAGATAGCAGTGTAGATATTTCTATTGATATACAGATAGCTGTGTAGATATTTGCATGTTCATACAGACAGCGGTGTAGATATTTCCATGTTCATACAGATGGCGGCGTAGAGATTTCAATGTTCATACAGATAGCGGTGTAGATATTTCCATGTTCATACCAATAGCGGTGTATATATTTCCATGTTCATACAGTTATCGGTTTAGATATTTCCATGTTCATACAGATGGCGGTGTAGATATTTACATGTTCATACAGATGGCGGTGTAGATATTTCCATGTTCGTACGGATTGCAGTGTAGATATTTCCATGTTCATACAGGAGGCAGTGTAGATATTTCCATGTTTATACTGATAGCATTGTAGTTATTTCCATGTTTATAGAGATAGCAGTATAGATATTTCCATTGATACACAGATAGCTGTGTAGATATTTGCATGTTCATACAGATAGCGGGGTAGATATTTCCATGTTCGTACAGATAGCGGTGTAGATATTTCCATGTTCATACAGATAGCAGTTTAGATATTTCCATGTTCATACAGATAACGGTGTAGGTATTTCCATGTTCATTCAGATAGCGGTGTAGATATATCCATGTTCATACAGTTAGCGGTGTAGATATTTCCATGTTCATACAGATGGCGGTGTATATATTTAAATGCTCATACAGATGGCGGTATAGATATTTCCATGTTCTTACAGATGGCGGTGTAGATATTTCCATGTTCATAGAGATGGCGGTGTAGATATTTCCATGTTTATGCAGATAGCGGTATAGATATTTCCATGTTTATACAGATGGTGGTGTAGATATTTCCATGATCATACAGTTAGCGGTGTAGATATTTCCATGTTCATACAGACGGCGGTGTAGATATTTACATGTTCATACAGATGGTGGTGTAGATATTTCCATGTTCGAACAGACGGCGGTGTAGATATTTCCATGTTTATACAGATAGCAGTGTAGATATTTCCATGTTTATACAGATAGCGGTGGAGATATTTCCATGTTTATACAGATAGCAGTGTAGATATTTCCATGTTTATAGAGATAGTGGTGTAGATAATTTCAATTTTATACCGAGAGCAGTGTAGATATTTCCAAGTTCATACAGATAGTGATGTAGATATTTCCACGTTTATAGAGGTGGCAGTGTAGATATTTCCATGTTCATAGAGATGGCGGTGTAGATATTTCCATGTTCATACAAATGGCGGTGTAGATAATTCCATGTTCCTACAGATGGCGGTGTAGATATTTCCATGTTCTTACAAATGTCGGTGTAGATATTTCCATGTTCATAGAGACGGCGGTGGAGATATTTCCATGTTTATACAGATAGCAGTGTAGTAATTTCCATGTTTATAGAGATAGCAGTGTAGATATTTCCATTGATATACAGATAGCTGAGTAGATATTAGCATGTTCATACAGATAGCGGTGTAGATATTTCCATGTTCATACAGATAGCGGTGTAGATATTTCCATGTTCATACAGATAGAGGTGTAGATATTTCCATGTTCATACAGATAGCGGTGTAGATATTTCCATGTTCATACAGATAGCGGTGTAGATATTTCCATGTTCATACAGTTAGCGGTGTAAATATTTCCATGTTCATACATATGGCGGTGTAGATATTTACATGTTCATAGTGATGGCTGTGTAGATATTTCCATGTTCGTACGGATGGCAGTGTAGATATTTCCATGTTCGTACGGATGGCAGTGTAGATATTTCCATGTTCATACAGCTGTCGGTGTAGGTATTTCCATGTTTATACAGATAGAGGTGTAGTTATTTCCATGTTTATAGATATAGCAGTGTAGATATTTCCATTGATATACAGATAGCTGTGTAGATATTTGCATATTCATACAGATAGCGGTGTAGATATTTCCATGTTCGTACAGATAGCGGTGTAGATATTTCCATGTTCATACAGATAGCGGTGTAGATGTTTCCATGTTCATACAGATAACGGTGTAGATATTTCCATGTTCATACAGATAGCGGTGAAGATATTTCCATGTTCATACAGTTAGCGGTGTAGATATTTCCATGTTCATACAGATGGCGGTGTACATATTTACATGTTCATACAGATGGCGGTTTAGATATTTCCATGTTCGTACAGATGGCGGTGTAGATATTTCCATGTTCATAGACATGGCGGTGTAGATATTTCCATGTTTATGCAGATAGCGGTATAGATATTTCAATGTTTATACAGATGGTGGTGTAGATATTTCCATGTTTATAGAGATGGCCGTCTGGATATTTCCATGTTTATAGAGATAGTGGTGTAGTTATTTCCAAGTTTATAGAGACAGCGTTGTAGATATTTCCATGTTTATACAGATAGCGGTGCAGATATTTCCATGTTTATACAGATGGGCAGATATTTCCATGTTTATACAGATAGCGGTGTAGATTTTCCATCTTAATACAGATGGCGGTGTAGATATGTCCATGATCGTTCAGATGGCGGTGCAGATATTTCCGTGTTCATACAGATGGTGGTGTAGATATTTTGAAGTTTATAGAGATAGCGCTGTAGTTATTTCCATATTTATAGAGAAATCTGTGTAGATATTTCCATGTATATGCAGATAGCTGTGTAGATATTTCCATGTTCATGCAGATAGCGGTGTAGATATTTCCATGTTCATCCAGATGCCGGTGTAGATATATCCATGTTCATACAGATGGCGGTGAAGATATATCCATGTTCATACAGATGGCGGTGTAGAAATTTCCATGTTCATACAAATGGCTGTGTAGATATTTCCATGTTCATAGAGATGGCGGTGTAGATATTTCCATGTTCATACAAATGGCGGTGTAGATATTTCCATGTTCATAGAGATGGCGGTATAGATATTTCCATGTTTATACAGATAGCAGTGTAGTTATTTCCTTGTTTGTAGAGATAGTGGTGTAGATAATTTCAATTTCATACAGATAGCTGTGTAGACATTTGCATGTTCATACGGATAGCTGTGTAGATAATTCCATGTTCATACAGATAGCGGTGTAGATATTTCCATGTTCATGCAGATAGCGGTGTAGATAATTCCATGTTCATACCAATAGCGGTGTAGATATTTCCATGTCCATACAGATAGCGGTGTAGATATTTCCATGTTCATACAGATGGTGGTGTAGATATTTACATGTCCATACAGATGGCGGTGTAGTTATTTCCATCTT
Organism: Gorilla gorilla gorilla; assembly: GCF_029281585.2. Lineage (NCBI taxonomy): Eukaryota > Metazoa > Chordata > Mammalia > Primates > Hominidae > Gorilla > Gorilla gorilla. The sequence goes on along the minus strand of NC_073234.2, from coordinate 10,566,670 downwards.
CATACGATGGCAGTGTAGATATTTCCATGTTCATACAGGTGGCGGTGTAGATATTTCCATGTTTATACAGATAGCAGTGTAGTTATTTCCATGTTTATAGAGATAGCAGTGAAGGTATTTCCATGCATATACAGATAGCTGTGTAGATATTTGCATGTTCATACAGATAGCGATGTAAATATTTCCATGTTCGTACAGATAGTGGTGTAGATATTTCCATGTTCATACAGTTAGCGGTTTAGATATTTACATGTTCATACAGATAGCGGTGTAGAGATTTCCATGTTCGTACAGATGGCGGTGTAGATATTTCCATGTTCATAGAGATGGCGGTGTAGATATTTCCATGTTTATGCAGATAGCGGTGTAGATATTTCCATGTTTATACAGATGGTGGTGTAGATATTTCCATGTTCATAGAGATGGCGGTCTAGATATTTCCATGTTTATAGAGATAGTGGTGTAGTTATTTCCAAGTTTATAGAGACAGCGTTGTAGATATTTCCATGTTTATACAGATAGCGGTGAAGGTGTTTCCATGTTTATACAGATAGCGGTGTAGATATTTCCATGTTTATACAGATAGCATTGTAGATATTTCCAAATTCATACAGACAGCGGTGTAGATATTTCCACGTTGATAGAGATGGCGGTGTAGATATTTCCATGTTCATACAGATGGCGGTGTAGATATTTCCATGTTTATAGACATATCGGTGTAGATATTTTCATGTTTACACAGATGGCGGTGTAGATATTTCCGTGTTTACTCAGATAGCGGTGTGGATATTTCCATGTTTATGCAGATAGCGGTGTAGATATTTCCATGTTTATACAGACAGCGGTGCGGATATTTCCATGTTTATACAGATAGTTGGGCAGATATTTCCATGATTGTACAGATAGCGGTGTAGATGTTTCCATCTTAATACAGATGGTGGTGTAGATATGTCCATGTTCGTACAGATGGCGTTGTACATATTTCCATGTTCATACAGATGGCGGTGTAGATATTTCAAAGTTTATAGAGATAGCGCTGTAGTTATTTCTATATTTATATAGAAATCTGTGTAGATATTTCCATGTATATGCAGGTAGCTCTGTAGATATTTCCATGTTCATGCAGAAAGCGGTGTAGATATTTCCATGTTCATCCAGATGCCAGTGTAGATATATCCAGGTTCATACAGATGGCGGTGAAGATATTTCCATGTTCATATAGATGGCGGTGTAGTTATTTCCATATTCATACAAATGGCGGTGTAGATATTTCCATGTTCATAGAGATGGCGGTGTAGATATTTCTATGTTCATAGAAATGGCGGTGTAGATATTTCCATGTTCATATAGATGGCGGTGTAGATATTTCCATGTTTATACAGATAGCAGTGTAGTTATTACCATGTTTATAGAGATAGCATTGTAGATATTTCCATTGATATACAGATATCTGTGAAGATATTTGGAAGTTCATACAGATAGCGGTGTAGATATTTCCATGTTCATGCAGATAGCGGTATAGATATTTCCATGTTCATACAGATAACGGTGTAGATATTTCCATGTTCATACAGATAGCGGTGCAGATATTTCGATGTTCATACAGTTAGCGGTGTAGATATTTCCATGTTCATACAGATGGCGGTGTAGATATTTACATGTTCATACAGATGGCGGTGTAGATATTTCCATGTTCGTACAGGTGGCGGTGTAGATATTTCCTTGTTCATAGAGATGGCGGTGTAGATATTTACATGTTTATGTAGATAGCGGTATAGATATTTCCATGTTTATAGAGATGGCGGTCTAGATATTTCTTTGTTTATAGAGATAGTGGTGTAGTTATTTCCAAGTTTATAGAGACAGCGTTGTAGATATTTCCATGTTTATACAGATAGCGGTGAAGATATTTCCATGTTTATACGGATAGGGGTGTAGTTATTTACATGTTTATACAGATAGCGATGTAGATATTTCCATGGTGATAGAGATAGTGGTGTAGATAATTCCAATTTTATACAGATAGCAGTGTAGATATTTCCAAGTGCGTACAGATAGCGGTGTAGATATTTCCAAGTTTATAGAGATGGCGGTATAGATATTTCCATGTTCATACAGATGGCGGTGTAGATATTTCCATGTTTATAGAGATGGCGGTGTAGATATTTTCATGTTTGCACAGATGGCGGTGTAGATATTTCCATGTTTACACAGATAGTGGTGTAGACATTTCCATGTTAACACAGATAGCTGTGAGGATATTTCCATGTTTATGCAGATAGCGGTGTAGATATTTCCATGCTTATACAGATGGCGGTGCGGATATTTCCATGTTTATACAGATAGTGGTGCAGATATTTCCAAGTTTATACAGATAGCGGTGTAGATATTTCCATCTTATTACAGATAGCGGTGTAGATATGTCCATGTTCGTACAGATGGCCGTGTAGATATTTCCATGTTCATACAGATGGCTTTGTAGATATTTCGATGTTCATACAGATGGCGGTGTAGATATTTACATGTTCATACAGATGGCGGGGCAGATATTTCCATGTTCATACGGATGGCAGTGTAGATATTTCCATGTTCATAGAGGTGGCGGTGTATATATTTCCATGTTTATACAGATAGCGGTATAGGTATTTCCATGTATATACAGATGGTGGTGTAGATATATCCATGTTTATAGAGATGGCAGTCAAGATATTTCCTTGTTTACAGAGATAGCGGTGTAGTTATTTCCAAGTTTATAGAGACAGCGTTGTAGATATTTCCAAGTTTATACAGATAGCGGTGAAGATATTTCCATGTTTATACAGATAGCGGTGTAGACATTTCCATGTTTATATAGATAGCAGTGTGGATATTTCCATGTTTATAGAGATAGTGGTGTAGATAGTTTCAATTTTATACCGAGAGCAGTGTAGATATTTCCAAGTTCCTACAGAGAGCGGTGTAGATATTTCCACGTTTATAGAGATGGCGGTGTAGATATTTCCATGTTCATACAGATGGCGGTGTAGATATTTCCATGTTTATGGGGATGGCGGTGTAGATATTTTCATATTTACACAGATGGCGGTGTACATATTTCCATGTTTACACAGATAGCGGTGTAGACATTTCCATGTTTACACAGATAGCGGTGTGGATATTTCCATGTTTATGCAGATAGAAGTGTAGATATTTCCATGTTTATTCAGATAGCAGTGCGGATATTTCCATGTTTATACAGATAGTTGGGCAGATGTTTCCATGTTTATACAGATATCGGTGTAGATATTTCCATCTTAATACATATGGCGGTGTAGATATGTCCATGTTTGTACAGATGGCAGTGTAGATATTTCCATGTTCATACAGATGGCGGTGTAGATATTTCGAAGTTTATAGAGATAGCGCTGTTGTTATTTCCATATTTATAGAGAAATCTGTGTAGATATTTCCACGTATATTCAGACAGCTGTTTAGATATTTAAATGTTCATGCAGATAGCGGTGTAGATATTTCCATGTTCATGCAGATGCCGGTGTACATATATCCATGTTCATACAAATGGCGGAGAAGATATTTCCATGTTCATACAGATGGCGGTGTAGATATTTCCACGTTCATACAAATGGCGGTGTAGATATTTCCATGTTCATAGAGATGGCGGTGTAGATATTTCCATGTTTATACAGATAGCAGTGTAGTTATTTCCATGTTTATAGAGATAGCAATGTAGATATTTCCATTGATATACAGATAGCTGTGACGATATTTGCATGTTCATACAGATAGCGGTGTAGATATTTCCATGTTCGTACAGGTAGCGGTGTAGATATTTCCATGTTCTTACAGATAGCGGTGTAGATATTTCCATGTTCATACAGATAGCGGTGTAGATATTTCCATGTTCATACAGTTAGCGGTGTAGATATTTCCATGTTCATATAGATGGCGGTGTAGATATTTACATGTTCATACAGATGGCGGTATAGATATTTCCATGTTCGTACAGATGGCGGTGTAGATATTTCCATGTTCTTAGAGATGGCTTTGTAGATATTTCCATGTTTATGCAGATAGCGGTACAGATATTTCCATTTTTATACAGATGGTGGTGTAGATATTCCTATGTTTATAGAGATGGCGGTCTAGATATTTCCATGTTTACAGAGATAGTGGAGTAGCTATTTCCAAGTTTATAGAGACAGCGTTGTAGATATTTCCGTGTTTATACAGATAGCGGTGAAGATATTTCCATGTTTATACAGATAGCGGTGTAGATATTTCCATGCTTATACAGATAGCAGTGTAGATATTTCCATGTTTATTGAGATAGTGGTGTAGATAATTTCAATTTTATACAGACAGCATTCTAGATATTTCCAAGTTCATACAGATAGCGGTGTAGATATTTCAACGTTTATACAGATGGCGGTGTAGATATTTCCATGTTCATACAGATGGCGGTGTAGATATTTCCATGTTTATAGGGATGGCGGTGTAGATATTTTCATGCTTACACAGATGGCGGTGTAGATATTTCCATGTTTACACAGATAGCGGTGTAGACATTTCCATGTTTACACAGATGGCGGTGTGGATATTTCCATGTTTATGCAGATAGCAGTGTAGATATTTCCATGTTTATACAGATAGCGGTGCGGATATTTCCATGTTTATACAGATAGTTGGGCAGATATTTCCATGTTTATACAGATAGCGGTGCAGATATTTCCATCTTAATACAGATGGCGGTGTAGATATGTCCATGTTCGTATAGATGGCGGTGTAGATATTTCCATGTTCATACAGATGGCAGTGTAGATATTTCGAAGTTTATAGAGATAGCGCTGTAGATATTTGCACACTTATAGAGAAATCTGTGTAGATATTTCCATGTATATTCAGATAGCTGTGTAGATATATCCATGTTCATGCAGAGAGCGGTGTAGATATTTCCATGTTCATCCAGATGCTGGTGTACATATATCCATGTTCATACAGATGGCGATGAAGATATTTCCATGTTCATACAGATGGCGGTGTAGATATTTCCATGTTCATACAAACGGCGGTGTAGATATTTCCATGTTCATAGAGATGGTGGTGTAGATATTTCCATGTTCATACAAATGGCGGTGTAGATATTTCCATGTTCATAGAGATGGCGGTGCTGATATTTCCATATTTATAGAGATAGCAGTGTAGTTATTTCCATGTTTATAGAGATAGAAGTGTAGATATTTCCATTGATATACAGATAGCGGTGTAGATATTTCCATGTTTATGCAGATAGCGGTGTAGATATTTCCATGTTTATACAGATAGCGGTGCGGTTATTTCCATGTTTATGCAGATAGTCGTGCAGATATTTCCATGTTTATACAGATATCGGTGTAGATATATCCATCTTAGAACAGATGGAGGTGTAGATATGTCCATGTTCGTATAGATGGCGGTGTAGATATTTCCATGTTCATACAGATGGCGGTGTAGATATTTCGAAGTTTATAGAGATAGCGCTGTAGTTATTTCCATATTTATAGAGAAATCTGTGTAGATATTTCCATGTATATGCAGATAGCTGTGTAGATATTTCCATGTTCATGCACATAGCGGTGTAGATATTTCCATGTTCATCCAGATGGCGGTGTACATATATCCATGTTCATACAGATGGCGGTGAAGATATTTCCATGTTCATACAGATGGTGGTGTAGGTATTTCCATGTTCATACAAATGGCGGTGTAGATATTTCCATGTTCATAGAGATGGCAGTGTAGATATTTCCAGGTTCATACAAATGGCGGTGTAGATATTTCCATGTTCATAAAGATGGCCGTGTAGATATTTCCATGTTTATACAGATAGCAGTGTAGTTATTTCCATGTTTATAGAGATACCAGTGTGGATATTTCCATTGATAAACAGATAGCTGTGTAGATATTTCCATGTTCATACAGAGGGCGGTGTAGATATTTACATGTTCATACAGATGGTGATGTGGATATTTCCATGTTCATACAGATAGCGGTGTAGAGACTTCCATGTTCATACAGATAGCGGTGTAGATATTTCCACATTCATACAGATAGCGGTCTAGATTTTTCCAGGTTCATACCAATAGCGGTGTAGACATTTCCATGTTCATACAGTTAGTGGTGTAGATATTTCCATGTTCATACAGATGGCGGTGTAGATATTTACAAGTTCATACAGATGGCGGTGTAGATATTTCCATGTTCGTACGGATGGCAGTGTAGATATTTCCATGTTCATACAGGTGGCGGTGTAGATATTTCCATGTTTATGCAGATAGTAGTGTAGTTATTTCCATGTTTATAGAGATAGCAGTGTAGATATTTCCATTGATATACAGATAGCTCTGTAGATATTTGCATGGTCATACAGATAGCGCTGTAGTTATTTCCATGCCCATACAGATAGCGGTGTAGATATTTCCATGTTCATACAGATAGCGGTGTAGATATTTCCATGTTCATACAGATAACTGTGTAGATATTTCCATGTTCATACAGATAGCGGTGTAGATATTTCCATGTTCATACAGTTAGCGGTGTAGATATTTCCATGTTCATACAGTTGGCGGTGTAGATATTTCCATGTTCGTACAGATGGCGGTGTAGAAATTTCCATGTTCGTACAGATGGCGGTGTAGATATTTCCTTGTTCATACGGATGGCGGTGTACATATTTCCATGTTCATACAGGTGGCGGTGTAGATATTTCCCTGTTTATACAGATAGCAGTGTAGTTATTTCCATGTTTATAGAGATAGCAGTGTAGACAGTTCCATTGATATACAGATAGCTGTGTAGATATTTGCATGTTCATTCAGATAGCGGTGTAGATATTTCCATGTTCATGCAGATGGCGGTGTAGATATTTCCATGTTCATACAGATGGTGGTGTAGATATTTCCATCTTCATACAGATGGCGGTGTAGATATTTCCATGTTCATAGAGATAGCGGTGCAGATATTTCCATGTTCATACAGCTAGCGGTGTAGATATTTCCATGTTCATACAGATGGCGGTGTAGATATTTACATGTTCATACACATGGCAGTGTAGATATTTCCATGTTCGTACGGATGGCAGTATAGATATTTCCATGTTCATACTGGTGACGGTGTAGATATTTCCATGTTTATACAGATAGCAGTGTAGTTATTTCCATGTTTATAGAGATAGCTGTGTAGATATTTCCATTGATATACAGATAGCTGTGTAGATATTTGCATGTTCATACAGATAGCGGTGTAGATATTTCCATGTTTGTACAGATAGCGGTGTAGATATTTCCATGTTCATACAGATAGCGGTGTAGATATTTCCATGTTCATACAGATAACGGTGGAGATATTTCCATGTTCATACAGATAGCGGTGTAGATATTTCCATGTTCATACAGTTAGTAGTGTAGATATTTCCATGCTCATACAGATGGCGGTGTAGATATTTACATGTTCATACACATGGCACTGTAGATATTTCCATGTTCGTACGGATGGCAGTATAGATATTTCCATGTTCATACTGGTGACGGTGTAGATATTTCCATGTTTATACTGATAGCAGTGTAGTTATTTCCATGTTTATAGAGATAGCTGTGTAGATATTTCCATTGATATACAGATAGCTGTGTAGATATTTGCATGTTCATACATATAGCGGTGTAGATATTTCCCTGTTCGTACAGATACAGGTGTAGATATTTCCATGTTCATACAGATAACGGTGTAGATATTTCCATGTTCATACAGATAACGGTTGAGATATTTCCATGTTCATACAGATAGCGGTGTAGATATTTCCATGTTCGTACAGATAGCGGTGTAGATATTTCCATGTTCATACAGATAGCGGTGTAGATATTTCCATGTTCATACCGATAGCGGTGTAGATATTTCCATGTTCATACCAATAGCGGTGTAGATATTTCCATGTTCAGTTAGCGGTGTAGATATTTACATGTTCATACAGATGGCGCTGTAGATATTTCCATGTTCGTGCGGATGGAAGTGTAGATATTTCCAAGTTCATACAGGTGGCGGTGTAGATATTTCCCTGTTTATACAGATAGCAGTGTAGTTATTTCCATGTTTATACAGATAGCAGTGTAGGTATTTCCATTGATATACAGATGGCTGTGTAGATATTTGCATGTTCATACAGATAGCGGTGTACATATTTCCATGTTCGTACAGATAGCAGTGTAGATATTTCCATGTTCATACAGATAGCGGTGGAGATATTTCCATGTTCATACAGATAACGGTGTAGATATTTCCATGTTTATACAGATAGCAGTGTAGTTATTTCCTTGTTTGTAGAGATAGTGGTGTAGATAATTTCAATTTCATACAGATAGCTGTGTAGACATTTGCATGTTCATACGGATAGCTGTGTAGATAATTCCATGTTCATACAGATAGCGGTGTAGATATTTCCATGTTCATGCAGATAGCGGTGTAGATAATTCCATGTTCATACCAATAGCGGTGTAGATATTTCCATGTCCATACAGATAGCGGTGTAGATATTTCCATGTTCATACAGATGGTGGTGTAGATATTTACATGTCCATACAGATGGCGGTGTAGTTATTTCCATCTTCATACGATGGCAGTGTAGATATTTCCATGTTCATACAGGTGGCGGTGTAGATATTTCCATGTTTATACAGATAGCAGTGTAGTTATTTCCATGTTTATAGAGATAGCAGTGAAGGTATTTCCATGCATATACAGATAGCTGTGTAGATATTTGCATGTTCATACAGATAGCGATGTAAATATTTCCATGTTCGTACAGATAGTGGTGTAGATATTTCCATGTTCATACAGTTAGCGGTTTAGATATTTACATGTTCATACAGATAGCGGTGTAGAGATTTCCATGTTCGTACAGATGGCGGTGTAGATATTTCCATGTTCATAGAGATGGCGGTGTAGATATTTCCATGTTTATGCAGATAGCGGTGTAGATATTTCCATGTTTATACAGATGGTGGTGTAGATATTTCCATGTTCATAGAGATGGCGGTCTAGATATTTCCATGTTTATAGAGATAGTGGTGTAGTTATTTCCAAGTTTATAGAGACAGCGTTGTAGATATTTCCATGTTTATACAGATAGCGGTGAAGGTGTTTCCATGTTTATACAGATAGCGGTGTAGATATTTCCATGTTTATACAGATAGCATTGTAGATATTTCCAAATTCATACAGACAGCGGTGTAGATATTTCCACGTTGATAGAGATGGCGGTGTAGATATTTCCATGTTCATACAGATGGCGGTGTAGATATTTCCATGTTTATAGACATATCGGTGTAGATATTTTCATGTTTACACAGATGGCGGTGTAGATATTTCCGTGTTTACTCAGATAGCGGTGTGGATATTTCCATGTTTATGCAGATAGCGGTGTAGATATTTCCATGTTTATACAGACAGCGGTGCGGATATTTCCATGTTTATACAGATAGTTGGGCAGATATTTCCATGATTGTACAGATAGCGGTGTAGATGTTTCCATCTTAATACAGATGGTGGTGTAGATATGTCCATGTTCGTACAGATGGCGTTGTACATATTTCCATGTTCATACAGATGGCGGTGTAGATATTTCAAAGTTTATAGAGATAGCGCTGTAGTTATTTCTATATTTATATAGAAATCTGTGTAGATATTTCCATGTATATGCAGATAGCTCTGTAGATATTTCCATGTTCATGCAGAAAGCGGTGTAGATATTTCCATGTTCATCCAGATGCCAGTGTAGATATATCCAGGTTCATACAGATGGCGGTGAAGATATTTCCATGTTCATATAGATGGCGGTGTAGTTATTTCCATATTCATACAAATGGCGGTGTAGATATTTCCATGTTCATAGAGATGGCGGTGTAGATATTTCTATGTTCATAGAAATGGCGGTGTAGATATTTCCATGTTCATATAGATGGCGGTGTAGATATTTCCATGTTTATACAGATAGCAGTGTAGTTATTACCATGTTTATAGAGATAGCATTGTAGATATTTCCATTGATATACAGATATCTGTGAAGATATTTGGAAGTTCATACAGATAGCGGTGTAGATATTTCCATGTTCATGCAGATAGCGGTATAGATATTTCCATGTTCATACAGATAACGGTGTAGATATTTCCATGTTCATACAGATAGTGGTGCAGATATTTCGATGTTCATACAGTTAGCGGTGTAGATATTTACATGTTCATACAGATGGCGGTGTAGATATTTACATGTTCATACAGATGGCGGTGTAGATATTTCCATGTTCGTACAGGTGGCGGTGTAGATATTTCCTTGTTCATAGAGATGGCGGTGTAGATATTTACATGTTTATGTAGATAGCGGTATAGATATTTCCATGTTTATAGAGATGGCGGTCTAGATATTTCTTTGTTTATAGAGATAGTGGTGTAGTTATTTCCAAGTTTATAGAGACAGCGTTGTAGATATTTCCATGTTTATACAGATAGCGGTGAAGATATTTCCATGTTTATACGGATAGGGGTGTAGTTATTTACATGTTTATACAGATAGCGATGTAGATATTTCCATGTTGATAGAGATAGTGGTGTAGATAATTCCAATTTTATACAGATAGCAGTGTAGATATTTCCAAGTGCGTACAGATAGCGGTGTAGATATTTCCAAGTTTATAGAGATGGCGGTATAGATATTTCCATGTTCATACAGATGGCAGTGTAGATATTTCCATGTTTATAGAGATGGCGGTGTAGATATTTTCATGTTTACACAGATGGCGGTGTAGATATTTCCATGTTTACACAGATAGTGGTGTAGACATTTCCATGTTAACACAGATAGCTGTGAGGATATTTCCATGTTTATGCAGATAGCGGTGTAGATATTTCCATGCTTATACAGATGGCGGTGCGGATATTTCCATGTTTATACAGATAGTGGTGCAGATATTTCCAAGTTTATACAGATAGCGGTGTAGATATTTCCATCTTATTACAGATAGCGGTGTAGATATGTCCATGTTCGTACAGATGGCCGTGTAGATATTTCCATGTTCATACAGATGGCTTTGTAGATATTTCGATGTTCATACAGATGGCGGTGTAGATATTTACATGTTCATACAGATGGCGGGGCAGATATTTCCATGTTCGTACGGATGGCAGTGTAGATATTTCCATGTTCATAGAGGTGGCGGTGTATATATTTCCATGTTTATACAGATAGCGGTATAGGTATTTCCATGTATATACAGATGGTGGTGTAGATATATCCATGTTTATAGAGATGGCAGTCAAGATATTTCCTTGTTTACAGAGATAGCGGTGTAGTTATTTCCAAGTTTATAGAGACAGCGTTGTAGATATTTCCAAGTTTATACAGATAGCGGTGAAGATATTTCCATGTTTATACAGATAGCGGTGTAGACATTTCCATGTTTATATAGATAGCAGTGTGGATATTTCCATGTTTATAGAGATAGTGGTGTAGATAGTTTCAATTTTATACCGAGAGCAGTGTAGATATTTCCAAGTTCCTACAGAGAGCGGTGTAGATATTTCCACGTTTATAGAGATGGCGGTGTAGATATTTCCATGTTCATACAGATGGCGGTGTAGATATTTCCATGTTTATGGGGATGGCGGTGTAGATATTTTCATATTTACACAGATGGCGGTGTACATATTTCCATGTTTACACAGATAGCGGTGTAGACATTTCCATGTTTACACAGATAGCGGTGTGGATATTTCCATGTTTATGCAGATAGAAGTGTAGATATTTCCATGTTTATTCAGATAGCAGTGCGGATATTTCCAAGTTTATACAGATAGTTGGGCAGATGTTTCCATGTTTATACAGATATCGGTGTAGATATTTCCATCTTAATACATATGGCGGTGTAGATATGTCCATGTTTGTACAGATGGCAGTGTAGATATTTCCATGTTCATACAGATGGCGGTGTAGATATTTCGAAGTTTATAGAGATAGCGCTGTTGTTATTTCCATATTTATAGAGAAATCTGTGTAGATATTTCCACGTATATTCAGACAGCTGTTTAGATATTTAAATGTTCATGCAGATAGCGGTGTAGATATTTCCATGTTCATGCAGATGCCGGTGTACATATATCCATGTTCATACAAATGGCGGAGAAGATATTTCCATGTTCATACAGATGGCGGTGTAGATATTTCCACGTTCATACAAATGGCGGTGTAGATATTTCCATGTTCATAGAGATGGCGGTGTAGATATTTCCATGTTTATACAGATAGCAGTGTAGTTATTTCCATGTTTATAGAGATAGCAATGTAGATATTTCCATTGATATACAGATAGCTGTGACGATATTTGCATGTTCATACAGATAGCGGTGTAGATATTTCCATGTTCGTACAGGTAGCGGTGTAGATATTTCCATGTTCTTACAGATAGCGGTGTAGATATTTCCATGTTCATACAGATAGCGGTGTAGATATTTCCATGTTCATACAGTTAGCGGTGTAGATATTTCCATGTTCATATAGATGGCGGTGTAGATATTTACATGTTCATACAGATGGCGGTATAGATATTTCCATGTTCGTACAGATGGCGGTGTAGATATTTCCATGTTCTTAGAGATGGCTTTGTAGATATTTCCATGTTTATGCAGATAGCGGTACAGATATTTCCATTTTTATACAGATGGTGGTGTAGATATTCCTATGTTTATAGAGATGGCGGTCTAGATATTTCCATGTTTACAGAGATAGTGGAGTAGCTATTTCCAAGTTTATAGAGACAGCGTTGTAGATATTTCCGTGTTTATACAGATAGCGGTGAAGATATTTCCATGTTTATACAGATAGCGGTGTAGATATTTCCATGCTTATACAGATAGCAGTGTAGATATTTCCATGTTTATTGAGATAGTGGTGTAGATAATTTCAATTTTATACAGACAGCATTCTAGATATTTCCAAGTTCATACAGATAGCGGTGTAGATATTTCAACGTTTATACAGATGGCGGTGTAGATATTTCCATGTTCATACAGATGGCGGTGTAGATATTTCCATGTTTATAGGGATGGCGGTGTAGATATTTTCATGCTTACACAGATGGCGGTGTAGATATTTCCATGTTTACACAGATAGCGGTGTAGACATTTCCATGTTTACACAGATGGCGGTGTGGATATTTCCATGTTTATGCAGATAGCAGTGTAGATATTTCCATGTTTATACAGATAGCGGTGCGGATATTTCCATGTTTATACAGATAGTTGGGCAGATATTTCCATGTTTATACAGATAGCGGTGCAGATATTTCCATCTTAATACAGATGGCGGTGTAGATATGTCCATGTTCGTATAGATGGCGGTGTAGATATTTCCATGTTCATACAGATGGCAGTGTAGATATTTCGAAGTTTATAGAGATAGCGCTGTAGATATTTGCACACTTATAGAGAAATCTGTGTAGATATTTCCATGTATATTCAGATAGCTGTGTAGATATATCCATGTTCATGCAGAGAGCGGTGTAGATATTTCCATGTTCATCCAGATGCTGGTGTACATATATCCATGTTCATACAGATGGCGATGAAGATATTTCCATGTTCATACAGATGGCGGTGTAGATATTTCCATGTTCATACAAACGGCGGTGTAGATATTTCCATGTTCATAGAGATGGTGGTGTAGATATTTCCATGTTCATACAAATGGCGGTGTAGATATTTCCATGTTCATAGAGATGGCGGTGCTGATATTTCCATATTTATAGAGATAGCAGTGTAGTTATTTCCATGTTTATAGAGATAGAAGTGTAGATATTTCCATTGATATACAGATAGCGGTGTAGATATTTCCATGTTTATGCAGATAGCGGTGTAGATATTTCCATGTTTATACAGATAGCGGTGCGGTTATTTCCATGTTTATGCAGATAGTCGTGCAGATATTTCCATGTTTATACAGATATCGGTGTAGATATATCCATCTTAGAACAGATGGAGGTGTAGATATGTCCATGTTCGTATAGATGGCGGTGTAGATATTTCCATGTTCATACAGATGGCGGTGTAGATATTTCGAAGTTTATAGAGATAGCGCTGTAGTTATTTCCATATTTATAGAGAAATCTGTGTAGATATTTCCATGTATATGCAGATAGCTGTGTAGATATTTCCATGTTCATGCACATAGCGGTGTAGATATTTCCATGTTCATCCAGATGGCGGTGTACATATATCCATGTTCATACAGATGGCGGTGAAGATATTTCCATGTTCATACAGATGGTGGTGTAGGTATTTCCATGTTCATACAAATGGCGGTGTAGATATTTCCATGTTCATAGAGATGGCAGTGTAGATATTTCCAGGTTCATACAAATGGCGGTGTAGATATTTCCATGTTCATAAAGATGGCCGTGTAGATATTTCCATGTTTATACAGATAGCAGTGTAGTTATTTCCATGTTTATAGAGATACCAGTGTGGATATTTCCATTGATAAACAGATAGCTGTGTAGATATTTCCATGTTCATACAGAGGGCGGTGTAGATATTTACATGTTCATACAGATGGTGATGTGGATATTTCCATGTTCATACAGATAGCGGTGTAGAGACTTCCATGTTCATACAGATAGCGGTGTAGATATTTCCACATTCATACAGATAGCGGTCTAGATTTTTCCAGGTTCATACCAATAGCGGTGTAGACATTTCCATGTTCATACAGTTAGTGGTGTAGATATTTCCATGTTCATACAGATGGCGGTGTAGATATTTACAAGTTCATACAGATGGCGGTGTAGATATTTCCATGTTCGTACGGATGGCAGTGTAGATATTTCCATGTTCATACAGGTGGCGGTGTAGATATTTCCATGTTTATGCAGATAGTAGTGTAGTTATTTCCATGTTTATAGAGATAGCAGTGTAGATATTTCCATTGATATACAGATAGCTCTGTAGATATTTGCATGGTCATACAGATAGCGCTGTAGTTATTTCCATGCCCATACAGATAGCGGTGTAGATATTTCCATGTTCATACAGATAGCGGTGTAGATATTTCCATGTTCATACAGATAACTGTGTAGATATTTCCATGTTCATACAGATAGCGGTGTAGATATTTCCATGTTCATACAGTTAGCGGTGTAGATATTTCCATGTTCATACAGTTGGCGGTGTAGATATTTCCATGTTCGTACAGATGGCGGTGTAGAAATTTCCATGTTCGTACAGATGGCGGTGTAGATATTTCCTTGTTCATACGGATGGCGGTGTACATATTTCCATGTTCATACAGGTGGCGGTGTAGATATTTCCCTGTTTATACAGATAGCAGTGTAGTTATTTCCATGTTTATAGAGATAGCAGTGTAGACAGTTCCATTGATATACAGATAGCTGTGTAGATATTTGCATGTTCATTCAGATAGCGGTGTAGATATTTCCATGTTCATGCAGATGGCGGTGTAGATATTTCCATGTTCATACAGATGGTGGTGTAGATATTTCCATCTTCATACAGATGGCGGTGTAGATATTTCCATGTTCATAGAGATAGCGGTGCAGATATTTCCATGTTCATACAGCTAGCGGTGTAGATATTTCCATGTTCATACAGATGGCGGTGTAGATATTTACATGTTCATACACATGGCAGTGTAGATATTTCCATGTTCGTACGGATGGCAGTATAGATATTTCCATGTTCATACTGGTGACGGTGTAGATATTTCCATGTTTATACAGATAGCAGTGTAGTTATTTCCATGTTTATAGAGATAGCTGTGTAGATATTTCCATTGATATACAGATAGCTGTGTAGATATTTGCATGTTCATACAGATAGCGGTGTAGATATTTCCATGTTCGTACAGATAGCGGTGTAGATATTTCCATGTTCATACAGATAGCGGTGTAGATATTTCCATGTTCATACAGATAACGGTGGAGATATTTCCATGTTCATACAGATAGCGGTGTAGATATTTCCATGTTCATACAGTTAGTAGTGTAGATATTTCCATGCTCATACAGATGGCGGTGTAGATATTTACATGTTCATACACATGGCACTGTAGATATTTCCATGTTCGTACGGATGGCAGTATAGATATTTCCATGTTCATACTGGTGACGGTGTAGATATTTCCATGTTTATACTGATAGCAGTGTAGTTATTTCCATGTTTATAGAGATAGCTGTGTAGATATTTCCATTGATATACAGATAGCTGTGTAGATATTTGCATGTTCATACATATAGCGGTGTAGATATTTCCCTGTTCGTACAGATACAGGTGTAGATATTTCCATGTTCATACAGATAACGGTGTAGATATTTCCATGTTCATACAGATAACGGTTGAGATATTTCCATGTTCATACAGATAGCGGTGTAGATATTTCCATGTTCGTACAGATAGCGGTGTAGATATTTCCATGTTCATACAGATAGCGGTGTAGATATTTCCATGTTCATACCGATAGCGGTGTAGATATTTCCATGTTCATACCAATAGCGGTGTAGATATTTCCATGTTCAGTTAGCGGTGTAGATATTTACATGTTCATACAGATGGCGCTGTAGATATTTCCATGTTCGTGCGGATGGAAGTGTAGATATTTCCAAGTTCATACAGGTTGCGGTGTAGATATTTCCCTGTTTATACAGATAGCAGTGTAGTTATTTCCATGTTTATACAGATAGCAATGTAGGTATTTCCATTGATATACAGATGGCTGTGTAGATATTTGCATGTTCATACAGATAGCGGTGTACATATTTCCATGTTCGTACAGATAGCAGTGTAGATATTTCCATGTTCATACAGATAGCGGTGGAGATATTTCCATGTTCATACAGATAACGGTGTAGATATTTCCATGTTCATACAGATAGCGGTGTAGATATTTCCATGTTCATACAGTTAGCGGTGTAGATATTTCCATGTTCATATAGATGGCGGTGTAGATATTTACATGTTCATACAGATGGCGGTATAGATATTTCCATGTTCGTACATATGGCGGTGTAGATATTTCCATGTTCTTAGAGATGGCTTTGTAGATATTTCCATGTTTATGCAGATAGCGGTACAGATATTTCCATTTTTATACAGATGGTGGTGTAGATATTCCTATGTTTATAGAGATGGCGGTCTAGATATTTCCATGTTTACAGAGATAGTGGAGTAGCTATTTCCAAGTTTATAGAGACAGCGTTGTAGATATTTCCATGTTTATACAGATAGCGGTGAAGATATTTCCATGTTTATACAGATAGCGGTGTAGATATTTCCATGCTTATACAGATAGCAGTGTAGATATTTCCATGTTTATTGAGATAGTGGTGTAGATAATTTCAATTTTATACAGACAGCATTCTAGATATTTCCAAGTTCATACAGATAGCGGTGTAGATATTTCAACGTTTATACAGATGGCGGTGTAGATATTTCCATGTTCATACAGATGGCGGTGTAGATATTTCCATGTTTATAGGGATGGCGGTGTAGATATTTTCATGCTTACACAGATGGCGGTGTAGATATTTCCATGTTTACACAGATAGCGGTGTAGACATTTCCATGTTTACACAGATGGCGGTGTGGATATTTCCATGTTTATGCAGATAGCAGTGTAGATATTTCCATGTTTATACAGATAGCGGTGCGGATATTTCCATGTTTATACAGATAGTTGGGCAGATATTTCCATGTTTATACAGATAGCGGTGCAGATATTTCCATCTTAATACAGATGGCGGTGTAGATATGTCCATGTTCGTATAGATGGCGGTGTAGATATTTCCATGTTCATACAGATGGCAGTGTAGATATTTCGAAGTTTATAGAGATAGCGCTGTAGATATTTGCACACTTATAGAGAAATCTGTGTAGATATTTCCATGTATATTCAGATAGCTGTGTAGATATATCCATGTTCATGCAGAGAGCGGTGTAGATATTTCCATGTTCATCCAGATGCTGGTGTACATATATCCATGTTCATACAGATGGCGATGAAGATATTTCCATGTTCATACAGATGGCGGTGTAGATATTTCCATGTTCATACAAACGGCGGTGTAGATATTTCCATGTTCATAGAGAAGGTGGTGTAGATATTTCCATGTTCATACAAATGGCGGTGTAGATATTTCCATGTTCATAGAGATGGCGGGGCTGATATTTCCATATTTATAGAGATAGCAGTGTAGTTATTTCCATGTTTATAGAGATAGTAGTGTAGATATTTCCATTGATATACAGATAGCGGTGTAGATATTTCCATGTTTATGCAGATAGCGGTGTAGATATTTCCATGTTTATACAGATAGCGGTGCGGTTATTTCCATGTTTATGCAGATAGTCGTGCAGATATTTCCATGTTTATACAGATATCGGTGTAGATATATCCATCTTAGAAAGGATGGAGGTGTAGATATGTCCATGTTCGTATAGATGGCGGTGTAGATATTTCCATGTTCATACAGATGGCGGTGTAGATATTTCGAAGTTTATAGAGATAGCGCTGTAGTTATTTCCATATTTATAGAGAAATCTGTGTAGATATTTCCATGTATATGCAGATAGCTGTGTAGATATTTCCATGTTCATGCACATAGCGGTGTAGATATTTCCATGTTCATCCAGATGGCGGTGTACATATATCCATGTTCATACAGATGGCGGTGAAGATATTTCCATGTTCATACAGATGGTGGTGTAGGTATTTCCATGTTCATACAAATGGCGGTGTAGATATTTCCATGTTCATAGAGATGGCAGTGTAGATATTTCCAGGTTCATACAAATGGCGGTGTAGATATTTCCATGTTCATAAAGATGGCCGTGTAGATATTTCCATGTTTATACAGATAGCAGTATAGTTATTTCCATGTTTATAGAGATACCAGTGTGGATATTTCCATTGATAAACAGATAGCTGTGTAGATATTTCCATGTTCATACAGAGGGCGGTGTAGATATTTACATGTTCATACAGATGGTGATTTGGATATTTCCATGTTCATACAGATAGCGGTGTAGAGATTTCCATGTTCATACAGATAGCGGTGTAGATATTTCCACATTCATACAGATAGCGGTCTAGATTTTTCCAGGTTCATACCAATAGCGGTGTAGACATTTCCATGTTCATACAGTTAGTGGTGTAGATATTTCCATGTTCATACAGATGGCGGTGTAGATATTTACAAGTTCATACAGATGGCGGTGTAGATATTTCCATGTTCGTACGGATGGCAGTGTAGATATTTCCATGTTCATACAGGTGGCGGTGTAGATATTTCCATGTTTATGCAGATAGTAGTGTAGTTATTTCCATGTTTATAGAGATAGCAGTGTAGATATTTCCATTGATATACAGATAGCTCTGTAGATATTTGCATTGTCATACAGATAGCGCTGTAGGTATTTCCATGCTCATACAGATAGCGGTGTAGATATTTCCATGTTCATACAGATAGCGGTGTAGATATTTCCATGTTCATACAGATAACTGTGTAGATATTTCCATGTTCATACAGATAGCGGTGTAGATATTTCCATGTTCATACAGTTAGCGGTGTAGATATTTCCATGTTCATACAGATGGCGGTGTAGATATTTCCATGTTCGTACAGATGGCGGTATAGATATTTCCATGTTCGTACAGATGGCGGTGCAGATATTTCCATGTTCATAGAGATGGCGGTGTAGATATTTCCATGTTTATGCAGATAGCGGTATAGATATTTCCATGTTTATACAGATGGTGGTGTAGATATTTCCATGTTTATAGAGACGGCGGTCTAGATATTTCCATGTTTACAGAGATAGTGGTGTAGTTATTTCTAATTTTATAGAGACAGCTTTGTAGGGATTTCCATGTTTATACAGATAGCGGTGAAGATATTTCCATGTTTATACACATAGCGGTGTAGATATTTCCATGTTTATACAGATAGCAGTGTAGATATTTCCATGTTTATAGAGATAGTGGTGTAGATAATTTCAATTTTATACAGAGGGCAGTGTAGATATTTCCACGTTCATACAGATAGCGGTGTAGATATTTCCACGTTTATAGAGATGGCGGTGCAGATATTTCCATGCTCATACAGAGGACGGTGTAGATATTTGCATGTTTATAGGGATGGCGGTGTAGATATTTTCATGTTTACACAGATGGCGGTGTAGATATTTCCATGTTTACACAGATAGCGGTGTAGACATTTCCATGTTTACACAGATAGCGGTGTGGATATTTCCGTGTTCATGCAGATAGCAGTGTAGATATTTCCATGTTTATACAGATAGCGGTGCGGATATTTCCATGTTTATACAGATAGTTGGGCCGATATTTCCATGTTTATAGAGATAGCGGTGTAGATATTTCCATCTTAATACAGATGGCGGTGTAGATATGTCCATGTTTGTACAGATGGTGGTGTAGATATTTCCATGTTCATACAGATGGCGGTGTAGATATTTCGAAGTTTATAGAGATAGCGCTGTAGTTATTTCCATATTTATAGAGAAATCTGTGTAGATTTTTCCATGTATATTCAGATAGCTGTGTAGATAGATCCATGTTCATGCAGATAGCGGTGTAGATATTTCCATGTTCATCCAGATGCTGGTGTACATATATCCATGTTCATATAGATGGCGTTGAAGATATTTCCATGTTCATACAGATGGTGGTGTAGATATTTCCATGTTCATACAAATGGCGCTGTAGATATTTCCATGTTCATAGAGATGGCGGTGTAGATATTTCCATGTTCATACAAATGGCGGTGTAGATATTTCCATGTTCATAGAGATGGCGGTGTTGATATTTCCATATTTATAGAGATAGCAGTGTAGTTATTTCCATGTTTATAGAGATAGCAGTGTAGATATTTCCATTGATATACAGATAGCTGTGTAGATATTTGCATGTTCATAGAGATAGCTGTGTAGATATTTCCATGTTCATACAGATATCGGTGTAGATATTTCCATGTTCATACAGATAACGGTGGAGATATTTCCATGTTCATACAGATAGCGGTGTAGATATTTCCATGTTCATACAGTTAGTAGTGTAGATATTTCCATGCTCATACAGATGGCGGTGTAGATATTTACATGTTCATACACATGGCACTGTAGATATTTCCATGTTCGTACGGATGGCAGTATAGATATTTCCATGTTCATACTGGTGACGGTGTAGATATTTCCATGTTTATACTGATAGCAGTGTAGTTATTTCCATGTTTATAGAGATAGCTGTGTAGATATTTCCATTGATATACAGATAGCTGTGTAGATATTTGCATGTTCATACATATAGCGGTGTAGATATTTCCCTGTTCGTACAGATACAGGTGTAGATATTTCCATGTTCATACAGATAACGGTGTAGATATTTCCATGTTCATACAGATAACGGTTGAGATATTTCCATGTTCATACAGATAGCGGTGTAGATATTTCCATGTTCGTACAGATAGCGGTGTAGATATTTCCATGTTCATACAGATAGCGGTGTAGATATTTCCATGTTCATACCGATAGCGGTGTAGATATTTCCATGTTCATACCAATAGCGGTGTAGATATTTCCATGTTCAGTTAGCGGTGTAGATATTTACATGTTCATACAGATGGCGCTGTAGATATTTCCATGTTCGTGCGGATGGAAGTGTAGATATTTCCAAGTTCATACAGGTGGCGGTGTAGATATTTCCCTGTTTATACAGATAGCAGTGTAGTTATTTCCATGTTTATACAGATAGCAGTGTAGGTATTTCCATTGATATACAGATGGCTGTGTAGATATTTGCATGTTCATACAGATAGCGGTGTACATATTTCCATGTTCGTACAGATAGCAGTGTAGATATTTCCATGTTCATACAGATAGCGGTGGAGATATTTCCATGTTCATACAGATAACGGTGTAGATATTTCCATGTTTATACAGATAGCAGTGTAGTTATTTCCTTGTTTGTAGAGATAGTGGTGTAGATAATTTCAATTTCATACAGATAGCTGTGTAGACATTTGCATGTTCATACGGATAGCTGTGTAGATAATTCCATGTTCATACAGATAGCGGTGTAGATATTTCCATGTTCATGCAGATAGCGGTGTAGATAATTCCATGTTCATACCAATAGCGGTGTAGATATTTCCATGTCCATACAGATAGCGGTGTAGATATTTCCATGTTCATACAGATGGTGGTGTAGATATTTACATGTCCATACAGATGGCGGTGTAGTTATTTCCATCTTCATACGATGGCAGTGTAGATATTTCCATGTTCATACAGGTGGCGGTGTAGATATTTCCATGTTTATACAGATAGCAGTGTAGTTATTTCCATGTTTATAGAGATAGCAGTGAAGGTATTTCCATGCATATACAGATAGCTGTGTAGATATTTGCATGTTCATACAGATAGCGATGTAAATATTTCCATGTTCGTACAGATAGTGGTGTAGATATTTCCATGTTCATACAGTTAGCGGTTTAGATATTTACATGTTCATACAGATAGCGGTGTAGAGATTTCCATGTTCGTACAGATGGCGGTGTAGATATTTCCATGTTCATAGAGATGGCGGTGTAGATATTTCCATGTTTATGCAGATAGCGGTGTAGATATTTCCATGTTTATACAGATGGTGGTGTAGATATTTCCATGTTCATAGAGATGGCGGTCTAGATATTTCCATGTTTATAGAGATAGTGGTGTAGTTATTTCCAAGTTTATAGAGACAGCGTTGTAGATATTTCCATGTTTATACAGATAGCGGTGAAGGTGTTTCCATGTTTATACAGATAGCGGTGTAGATATTTCCATGTTTATACAGATAGCATTGTAGATATTTCCAAATTCATACAGACAGCGGTGTAGATATTTCCACGTTGATAGAGATGGCAGTGTAGATATTTCCATGTTCATACAGATGGCGGTGTAGATATTTCCATGTTTATAGACATATCGGTGTAGATATTTTCATGTTTACACAGATGGCGGTGTAGATATTTCCGTGTTTACTCAGATAGCGGTGTGGATATTTCCATGTTTATGCAGATAGCGGTGTAGATATTTCCATGTTTATACAGACAGCGGTGCGGATATTTCCATGTTTATACAGATAGTTGGGCAGATATTTCCATGATTGTACAGATAGCGGTGTAGATGTTTCCATCTTAATACAGATGGTGGTGTAGATATGTCCATGTTCGTACAGATGGCGTTGTACATATTTCCATGTTCATACAGATGGCGGTGTAGATATTTCAAAGTTTATAGAGATAGCGCTGTAGTTATTTCTATATTTATATAGAAATCTGTGTAGATATTTCCATGTATATGCAGATAGCTCTGTAGATATTTCCATGTTCATGCAGAAAGCGGTGTAGATATTTCCATGTTCATCCAGATGCCAGTGTAGATATATCCAGGTTCATACAGATGGCGGTGAAGATATTTCCATGTTCATATAGATGGCGGTGTAGTTATTTCCATATTCATACAAATGGCGGTGTAGATATTTCCATGTTCATAGAGATGGCGGTGTAGATATTTCTATGTTCATAGAAATGGCGGTGTAGATATTTCCATGTTCATATAGATGGCGGTGTAGATATTTCCATGTTTATACAGATAGCAGTGTAGTTATTACCATGTTTATAGAGATAGCATTGTAGATATTTCCATTGATATACAGATATCTGTGAAGATATTTGGAAGTTCATACAGATAGCGGTGTAGATATTTCCATGTTCATGCAGATAGCGGTATAGATATTTCCATGTTCATACAGATAACGGTGTAGATATTTCCATGTTCATACAGATAGCGGTGCAGATATTTCGATGTTCATACAGTTAGCGGTGTAGATATTTCCATGTTCATACAGATGGCGGTGTAGATATTTACATGTTCATACAGATGGCGGTGTAGATATTTCCATGTTCGTACAGGTGGCGGTGTAGATATTTCCTTGTTCATAGAGATGGCGGTGTAGATATTTACATGTTTATGTAGATAGCGGTATAGATATTTCCATGTTTATAGAGATGGCGGTCTAGATATTTCTTTGTTTATAGAGATAGTGGTGTAGTTATTTCCAAGTTTATAGAGACAGCGTTGTAGATATTTCCATGTTTATACAGATAGCGGTGAAGATATTTCCATGTTTATACGGATAGGGGTGTAGTTATTTACATGTTTATACAGATAGCGATGTAGATATTTCCATGTTGATAGAGATAGTGGTGTAGATAATTCCAATTTTATACAGATAGCAGTGTAGATATTTCCAAGTGCGTACAGATAGCGGTGTAGATATTTCCAAGTTTATAGAGATGGCGGTATAGATATTTCCATGTTCATACAGATGGCGGTGTAGATATTTCCATGTTTATAGAGATGGCGGTGTAGATATTTTCATGTTTACACAGATGGCGGTGTAGATATTTCCATGTTTACACAGATAGTGGTGTAGACATTTCCATGTTAACACAGATAGCTGTGAGGATATTTCCATGTTTATGCAGATAGCGGTGTAGATATTTCCATGCTTATACAGATGGCGGTGCGGATATTTCCATGTTTATACAGATAGTGGTGCAGATATTTCCAAGTTTATACAGATAGCGGTGTAGATATTTCCATCTTATTACAGATAGCGGTGTAGATATGTCCATGTTCGTACAGATGGCCGTGTAGATATTTCCATGTTCATACAGATGGCTTTGTAGATATTTCGATGTTCATACAGATGGCGGTGTAGATATTTACATGTTCATACAGATGGCGGGGCAGATATTTCCATGTTCGTACGGATGGCAGTGTAGATATTTCCATGTTCATAGAGGTGGCGGTGTATATATTTCCATGTTTATACAGATAGCGGTATAGGTATTTCCATGTATATACAGATGGTGGTGTAGATATATCCATGTTTATAGAGATGGCAGTCAAGATATTTCCTTGTTTACAGAGATAGCGGTGTAGTTATTTCCAAGTTTATAGAGACAGCGTTGTAGATATTTCCAAGTTTATACAGATAGCGGTGAAGATATTTCCATGTTTATACAGATAGCGGTGTAGACATTTCCATGTTTATATAGATAGCAGTGTGGATATTTCCATGTTTATAGAGATAGTGGTGTAGATAGTTTCAATTTTATACCGAGAGCAGTGTAGATATTTCCAAGTTCCTACAGAGAGCGGTGTAGATATTTCCACGTTTATAGAGATGGCGGTGTAGATATTTCCATGTTCATACAGATGGCGGTGTAGATATTTCCATGTTTATGGGGATGGCGGTGTAGATATTTTCATATTTACACAGATGGCGGTGTACATATTTCCATGTTTACACAGATAGCGGTGTAGACATTTCCATGTTTACACAGATAGCGGTGTGGATATTTCCATGTTTATGCAGATAGAAGTGTAGATATTTCCATGTTTATTCAGATAGCAGTGCGGATATTTCCAAGTTTATACAGATAGTTGGGCAGATGTTTCCATGTTTATACAGATATCGGTGTAGATATTTCCATCTTAATACATATGGCGGTGTAGATATGTCCATGTTTGTACAGATGGCAGTGTAGATATTTCCATGTTCATACAGATGGCGGTGTAGATATTTCGAAGTTTATAGAGATAGCGCTGTTGTTATTTCCATATTTATAGAGAAATCTGTGTAGATATTTCCACGTATATTCAGACAGCTGTTTAGATATTTAAATGTTCATGCAGATAGCGGTGTAGATATTTCCATGTTCATGCAGATGCCGGTGTACATATATCCATGTTCATACAAATGGCGGAGAAGATATTTCCATGTTCATACAGATGGCGGTGTAGATATTTCCACGTTCATACAAATGGCGGTGTAGATATTTCCATGTTCATAGAGATGGCGGTGTAGATATTTCCATGTTTATACAGATAGCAGTGTAGTTATTTCCATGTTTATAGAGATAGCAATGTAGATATTTCCATTGATATACAGATAGCTGTGACGATATTTGCATGTTCATACAGATAGCGGTGTAGATATTTCCATGTTCGTACAGGTAGCGGTGTAGATATTTCCATGTTCTTACAGATAGCGGTGTAGATATTTCCATGTTCATACAGATAGCGGTGTAGATATTTCCATGTTCATACAGTTAGCGGTGTAGATATTTCCATGTTCATATAGATGGCGGTGTAGATATTTACATGTTCATACAGATGGCGGTATAGATATTTCCATGTTCGTACAGATGGCGGTGTAGATATTTCCATGTTCTTAGAGATGGCTTTGTAGATATTTCCATGTTTATGCAGATAGCGGTACAGATATTTCCATTTTTATACAGATGGTGGTGTAGATATTCCTATGTTTATAGAGATGGCGGTCTAGATATTTCCATGTTTACAGAGATAGTGGAGTAGCTATTTCCAAGTTTATAGAGACAGCGTTGTAGATATTTCCGTGTTTATACAGATAGCGGTGAAGATATTTCCATGTTTATACAGATAGCGGTGTAGATATTTCCATGCTTATACAGATAGCAGTGTAGATATTTCCATGTTTATTGAGATAGTGGTGTAGATAATTTCAATTTTATACAGACAGCATTCTAGATATTTCCAAGTTCATACAGATAGCGGTGTAGATATTTCAACGTTTATACAGATGGCGGTGTAGATATTTCCATGTTCATACAGATGGCGGTGTAGATATTTCCATGTTTATAGGGATGGCGGTGTAGATATTTTCATGCTTACACAGATGGCGGTGTAGATATTTCCATGTTTACACAGATAGCGGTGTAGACATTTCCATGTTTATACAGATAGCGGTGCGGATATTTCCATGTTTATACAGATAGTTGGGCAGATATTTCCATGTTTATACAGATAGCGGTGCAGATATTTCCATCTTAATACAGATGGCGGTGTAGATATGTCCATGTTCGTATAGATGGCGGTGTAGATATTTCCATGTTCATACAGATGGCAGTGTAGATATTTCGAAGTTTATAGAGATAGCGCTGTAGATATTTGCACACTTATAGAGAAATCTGTGTAGATATTTCCATGTATATTCAGATAGCTGTGTAGATATATCCATGTTCATGCAGAGAGCGGTGTAGATATTTCCATGTTCATCCAGATGCTGGTGTACATATATCCATGTTCATACAGATGGCGATGAAGATATTTCCATGTTCATACAGATGGCGGTGTAGATATTTCCATGTTCATACAAACGGCGGTGTAGATATTTCCATGTTCATAGAGATGGTGGTGTAGATATTTCCATGTTCATACAAATGGCGGTGTAGATATTTCCATGTTCATAGAGATGGCGGTGCTGATATTTCCATATTTATAGAGATAGCAGTGTAGTTATTTCCATGTTTATAGAGATAGAAGTGTAGATATTTCCATTGATATACAGATAGCGGTGTAGATATTTCCATGTTTATGCAGATAGCGGTGTAGATATTTCCATGTTTATACAGATAGCGGTGCGGTTATTTCCATGTTTATGCAGATAGTCGTGCAGATATTTCCATGTTTATACAGATATCGGTGTAGATATATCCATCTTAGAACAGATGGAGGTGTAGATATGTCCATGTTCGTATAGATGGCGGTGTAGATATTTCCATGTTCATACAGATGGCGGTGTAGATATTTCGAAGTTTATAGAGATAGCGCTGTAGTTATTTCCATATTTATAGAGAAATCTGTGTAGATATTTCCATGTATATGCAGATAGCTGTGTAGATATTTCCATGTTCATGCACATAGCGGTGTAGATATTTCCATGTTCATCCAGATGGCGGTGTACATATATCCATGTTCATACAGATGGCGGTGAAGATATTTCCATGTTCATACAGATGGTGGTGTAGGTATTTCCATGTTCATACAAATGGCGGTGTAGATATTTCCATGTTCATAGAGATGGCAGTGTAGATATTTCCAGGTTCATACAAATGGCGGTGTAGATATTTCCATGTTCATAAAGATGGCCGTGTAGATATTTCCATGTTTATACAGATAGCAGTGTAGTTATTTCCATGTTTATAGAGATACCAGTGTGGATATTTCCATTGATAAACAGATAGCTGTGTAGATATTTCCATGTTCATACAGAGGGCGGTGTAGATATTTACATGTTCATACAGATGGTGATGTGGATATTTCCATGTTCATACAGATAGCGGTGTAGAGACTTCCATGTTCATACAGATAGCGGTGTAGATATTTCCACATTCATACAGATAGCGGTCTAGATTTTTCCAGGTTCATACCAATAGCGGTGTAGACATTTCCATGTTCATACAGTTAGTGGTGTAGATATTTCCATGTTCATACAGATGGCGGTGTAGATATTTACAAGTTCATACAGATGGCGGTGTAGATATTTCCATGTTCGTACGGATGGCAGTGTAGATATTTCCATGTTCATACAGGTGGCGGTGTAGATATTTCCATGTTTATGCAGATAGTAGTGTAGTTATTTCCATGTTTATAGAGATAGCAGTGTAGATATTTCCATTGATATACAGATAGCTCTGTAGATATTTGCATGGTCATACAGATAGCGCTGTAGTTATTTCCATGCCCATACAGATAGCGGTGTAGATATTTCCATGTTCATACAGATAGCGGTGTAGATATTTCCATGTTCATACAGATAACTGTGTAGATATTTCCATGTTCATACAGATAGCGGTGTAGATATTTCCATGTTCATACAGTTAGCGGTGTAGATATTTCCATGTTCATACAGTTGGCGGTGTAGATATTTCCATGTTCGTACAGATGGCGGTGTAGAAATTTCCATGTTCGTACAGATGGCGGTGTAGATATTTCCTTGTTCATACGGATGGCGGTGTACATATTTCCATGTTCATACAGGTGGCGGTGTAGATATTTCCCTGTTTATACAGATAGCAGTGTAGTTATTTCCATGTTTATAGAGATAGCAGTGTAGACAGTTCCATTGATATACAGATAGCTGTGTAGATATTTGCATGTTCATTCAGATAGCGGTGTAGATATTTCCATGTTCATGCAGATGGCGGTGTAGATATTTCCATGTTCATACAGATGGTGGTGTAGATATTTCCATCTTCATACAGATGGCGGTGTAGATATTTCCATGTTCATAGAGATAGCGGTGCAGATATTTCCATGTTCATACAGCTAGCGGTGTAGATATTTCCATGTTCATACAGATGGCGGTGTAGATATTTACATGTTCATACACATGGCAGTGTAGATATTTCCATGTTCGTACGGATGGCAGTATAGATATTTCCATGTTCATACTGGTGACGGTGTAGATATTTCCATGTTTATACAGATAGCAGTGTAGTTATTTCCATGTTTATAGAGATAGCTGTGTAGATATTTCCATTGATATACAGATAGCTGTGTAGATATTTGCATGTTCATACAGATAGCGGTGTAGATATTTCCATGTTCGTACAGATAGCGGTGTAGATATTTCCATGTTCATACAGATAGCGGTGTAGATATTTCCATGTTCATACAGATAACGGTGGAGATATTTCCATGTTCATACAGATAGCGGTGTAGATATTTCCATGTTCATACAGTTAGTAGTGTAGATATTTCCATGCTCATACAGATGGCGGTGTAGATATTTACATGTTCATACACATGGCACTGTAGATATTTCCATGTTCGTACGGATGGCAGTATAGATATTTCCATGTTCATACTGGTGACGGTGTAGATATTTCCATGTTTATACTGATAGCAGTGTAGTTATTTCCATGTTTATAGAGATAGCTGTGTAGATATTTCCATTGATATACAGATAGCTGTGTAGATATTTGCATGTTCATACATATAGCGGTGTAGATATTTCCCTGTTCGTACAGATACAGGTGTAGATATTTCCATGTTCATACAGATAACGGTGTAGATATTTCCATGTTCATACAGATAACGGTTGAGATATTTCCATGTTCATACAGATAGCGGTGTAGATATTTCCATGTTCATACAGATAGCGGTGTAGATATTTCCATGTTCATACAGATAGCGGTGTAGATATTTCCATGTTCATACCGATAGCGGTGTAGATATTTCCATGTTCATACCAATAGCGGTGTAGATATTTCCATG
This sequence comes from Gorilla gorilla gorilla, assembly GCF_029281585.2. Classification (NCBI taxonomy): domain Eukaryota; kingdom Metazoa; phylum Chordata; class Mammalia; order Primates; family Hominidae; genus Gorilla; species Gorilla gorilla. The sequence goes on along the minus strand of NC_073234.2, from coordinate 10,536,415 downwards.
TTCAGTTAGCGGTGTAGATATTTACATGTTCATACAGATGGCGCTGTAGATATTTCCATGTTCGTGCGGATGGAAGTGTAGATATTTCCAAGTTCATACAGGTGGCGGTGTAGATATTTCCCTGTTTATACAGATAGCAGTGTAGTTATTTCCATGTTTATACAGATAGCAGTGTAGGTATTTCCATTGATATACAGATGGCTGTGTAGATATTTGCATGTTCATACAGATAGCGGTGTACATATTTCCATGTTCGTACAGATAGCAGTGTAGATATTTCCATGTTCATACAGATAGCGGTGGAGATATTTCCATGTTCATACAGATAACGGTGTAGATATTTCCATGTTCATACAGATAGCGGTGTAGATATTTCCATGTTCATACAGTTAGCGGTGTAGATATTTCCATGTTCATATAGATGGCGGTGTAGATATTTACATGTTCATACAGATGGCGGTATAGATATTTCCATGTTCGTACATATGGCGGTGTAGATATTTCCATGTTCTTAGAGATGGCTTTGTAGATATTTCCATGTTTATGCAGATAGCGGTACAGATATTTCCATTTTTATACAGATGGTGGTGTAGATATTCCTATGTTTATAGAGATGGCGGTCTAGATATTTCCATGTTTACAGAGATAGTGGAGTAGCTATTTCCAAGTTTATAGAGACAGCGTTGTAGATATTTCCATGTTTATACAGATAGCGGTGAAGATATTTCCATGTTTATACAGATAGCGGTGTAGATATTTCCATGCTTATACAGATAGCAGTGTAGATATTTCCATGTTTATTGAGATAGTGGTGTAGATAATTTCAATTTTATACAGACAGCATTCTAGATATTTCCAAGTTCATACAGATAGCGGTGTAGATATTTCAACGTTTATACAGATGGCGGTGTAGATATTTCCATGTTCATACAGATGGCGGTGTAGATATTTCCATGTTTATAGGGATGGCGGTGTAGATATTTTCATGCTTACACAGATGGCGGTGTAGATATTTCCATGTTTACACAGATAGCGGTGTAGACATTTCCATGTTTACACAGATGGCGGTGTGGATATTTCCATGTTTATGCAGATAGCAGTGTAGATATTTCCATGTTTATACAGATAGCGGTGCGGATATTTCCATGTTTATACAGATAGTTGGGCAGATATTTCCATGTTTATACAGATAGCGGTGCAGATATTTCCATCTTAATACAGATGGCGGTGTAGATATGTCCATGTTCGTATAGATGGCGGTGTAGATATTTCCATGTTCATACAGATGGCAGTGTAGATATTTCGAAGTTTATAGAGATAGCGCTGTAGATATTTGCACACTTATAGAGAAATCTGTGTAGATATTTCCATGTATATTCAGATAGCTGTGTAGATATATCCATGTTCATGCAGAGAGCGGTGTAGATATTTCCATGTTCATCCAGATGCTGGTGTACATATATCCATGTTCATACAGATGGCGATGAAGATATTTCCATGTTCATACAGATGGCGGTGTAGATATTTCCATGTTCATACAAACGGCGGTGTAGATATTTCCATGTTCATAGAGATGGTGGTGTAGATATTTCCATGTTCATACAAATGGCGGTGTAGATATTTCCATGTTCATAGAGATGGCGGGGCTGATATTTCCATATTTATAGAGATAGCAGTGTAGTTATTTCCATGTTTATAGAGATAGTAGTGTAGATATTTCCATTGATATACAGATAGCGGTGTAGATATTTCCATGTTTATGCAGATAGCGGTGTAGATATTTCCATGTTTATACAGATAGCGGTGCGGTTATTTCCATGTTTATGCAGATAGTCGTGCAGATATTTCTATGTTTATACAGATATCGGTGTAGATATATCCATCTTAGAACGGATGGAGGTGTAGATATGTCCATGTTCGTATAGATGGCGGTGTAGATATTTCCATGTTCATACAGATGGCGGTGTAGATATTTCGAAGTTTATAGAGATAGCGCTGTAGTTATTTCCATATTTATAGAGAAATCTGTGTAGATATTTCCATGTATATGCAGATAGCTGTGTAGATATTTCCATGTTCATGCACATAGCGGTGTAGATATTTCCATGTTCATCCAGATGGCGGTGTACATATATCCATGTTCATACAGATGGCGGTGAAGATATTTCCATGTTCATACAGATGGTGGTGTAGGTATTTCCATGTTCATACAAATGGCGGTGTAGATATTTCCATGTTCATAGAGATGGCAGTGTAGATATTTCCAGGTTCATACAAATGGCGGTGTAGATATTTCCATGTTCATAAAGATGGCCGTGTAGATATTTCCATGTTTATACAGATAGCAGTATAGTTATTTCCATGTTTATAGAGATACCAGTGTGGATATTTCCATTGATAAACAGATAGCTGTGTAGATATTTCCATGTTCATACAGAGGGCGGTGTAGATATTTACATGTTCATACAGATGGTGATTTGGATATTTCCATGTTCATACAGATAGCGGTGTAGAGATTTCCATGTTCATACAGATAGCGGTGTAGATATTTCCACATTCATACAGATAGCGGTCTAGATTTTTCCAGGTTCATACCAATAGCGGTGTAGACATTTCCATGTTCATACAGTTAGTGGTGTAGATATTTCCATGTTCATACAGATGGCGGTGTAGATATTTACAAGTTCATACAGATGGCGGTGTAGATATTTCCATGTTCGTACGGATGGCAGTGTAGATATTTCCATGTTCATACAGGTGGCGGTGTAGATATTTCCATGTTTATGCAGATAGTAGTGTAGTTATTTCCATGTTTATAGAGATAGCAGTGTAGATATTTCCATTGATATACAGATAGCTCTGTAGATATTTGCATTGTCATACAGATAGCGCTGTAGGTATTTCCATGCTCATACAGATAGCGGTGTAGATATTTCCATGTTCATACAGATAGCGGTGTAGATATTTCCATGTTCATACAGATAACTGTGTAGATATTTCCATGTTCATACAGATAGCGGTGTAGATATTTCCATGTTCATACAGTTAGCGGTGTAGATATTTCCATGTTCATACAGATGGCGGTGTAGATATTTCCATGTTCGTACAGATGGCGGTATAGATATTTCCATGTTCGTACAGATGGCGGTGCAGATATTTCCATGTTCATAGAGATGGCGGTGTAGATATTTCCATGTTTATGCAGATAGCGGTATAGATATTTCCATGTTTATACAGATGGTGGTGTAGATATTTCCATGTTTATAGAGACGGCGGTCTAGATATTTCCATGTTTACAGAGATAGTGGTGTAGTTATTTCTAATTTTATAGAGACAGCTTTGTAGGGATTTCCATGTTTATACAGATAGCGGTGAAGATATTTCCATGTTTATACACATAGCGGTGTAGATATTTCCATGTTTATACAGATAGCAGTGTAGATATTTCCATGTTTATAGAGATAGTGGTGTAGATAATTTCAATTTTATACAGAGGGCAGTGTAGATATTTCCACGTTCATACAGATAGCGGTGTAGATATTTCCACGTTTATAGAGATGGCGGTGCAGATATTTCCATGCTCATACAGAGGACGGTGTAGATATTTGCATGTTTATAGGGATGGCGGTGTAGATATTTTCATGTTTACACAGATGGCGGTGTAGATATTTCCATGTTTACACAGATAGCGGTGTAGACATTTCCATGTTTACACAGATAGCGGTGTGGATATTTCCGTGTTCATGCAGATAGCAGTGTAGATATTTCCATGTTTATACAGATAGCGGTGCGGATATTTCCATGTTTATACAGATAGTTGGGCCGATATTTCCATGTTTATAGAGATAGCGGTGTAGATATTTCCATCTTAATACAGATGGCGGTGTAGATATGTCCATGTTTGTACAGATGGTGGTGTAGATATTTCCATGTTCATACAGATGGCGGTGTAGATATTTCGAAGTTTATAGAGATAGCGCTGTAGTTATTTCCATATTTATAGAGAAATCTGTGTAGATTTTTCCATGTATATTCAGATAGCTGTGTAGATAGATCCATGTTCATGCAGATAGCGGTGTAGATATTTCCATGTTCATCCAGATGCTGGTGTACATATATCCATGTTCATATAGATGGCGTTGAAGATATTTCCATGTTCATACAGATGGTGGTGTAGATATTTCCATGTTCATACAAATGGCGCTGTAGATATTTCCATGTTCATAGAGATGGCGGTGTAGATATTTCCATGTTCATACAAATGGCGGTGTAGATATTTCCATGTTCATAGAGATGGCGGTGTTGATATTTCCATATTTATAGAGATAGCAGTGTAGTTATTTCCATGTTTATAGAGATAGCAGTGTAGATATTTCCATTGATATACAGATAGCTGTGTAGATATTTGCATGTTCATAGAGATAGCTGTGTAGATATTTCCATGTTCATACAGATATCGGTGTAGATATTTCCATGTTCATACAGATAGCGGTGTAGATATTTCCATGTTTATAGACATAGTGGGGTAGATAATTCCAATTTTATACAGATAGCAGTGTAGATATTTCCAAGTTCATACAGATAGCAGTGTAGATATTTCCACGTTTATAGAGATGGAGTTGTAGATTTTTCCATGTTCCTACAGATGGCGGTGTAGATATTTCCATGTTTATAGAGATGGGGGTGTAGATATTTTCATGCTTACACAGATGGCAGTGTAGATATTTCCATGTTTACACAGATAGCGGTGTAGACATTTCTATGTTTACACAGAGAGCGGTGTAGATATTTCCATGTTTATGCAGATAGCGGTGCGGTTATTTCCATGTTTATACAGATAGTCGTGCAGATATTTCCATGTTTATACAGATATCGGTGTAGATATTTCCATCTTAAAACAGATGCAGGTGTAGATATGTCCATGTTCGTACAGATGGCGGTGTAGATATATCCATGTTCATACAGATGGCGGTGTAGATATTTCGAAGTTTATAGAGATAGCGCTGTAGTTATTTCCATATTTATAGAGAAATCTGTGTAGATATTTCCATGTATATGCAGACAGCTGTGTAGATATTTCCATGTTCATGCAGATAGCGGTGTAGATATTTCCATGTTCATCCAGATGCCGGTGTACATATATCCATGTTCATACAGATGGCGGTGAAGATATTTCCATGTTCATACAGATGGTGGTGTAGGTATTTCCATGTTCATACAAATGGCGGTGTAGATATTTCCATGTTCATAGAGATGGCAGTGTAGATATTTCCAGGTTCATACAGATGGCGGTGTAGATATTTCCATGTTTACACAGATAGCGGTGTAGACATTTCAATGTTTACACAGATAGCGGTGTGGATATTTCCATGCTTATGCAGATAGTGGTGTAGATATTTCCATGTTTATACAGAAAGCAGTGCGGATATTTCCATGTTTATACAGATAGTGGTGCAGATATTTCCATGTTTATACAGATAGCGGTGTAGATATTTCCATCTTAATACAGATGGCAGTGTAGATATTTCCATGTTTATGCAGATAGCGGTATAGATATTTCCATGTTTATACAGATGGTGGTGTAGAAATTTCCATGTTTATGCAGAGGGCGGTATAGATATTTCCATGTTTATACAGATGGTGGTTTAGATATTTCCATGTTCATACAGATGGCGGTGTAGATATTTCGAAGTTAATAGAGATAGCGCTGTAGTTATTTCTATATTTATATAGAAATCTGTGTAGATATTTCCATGTATATTCAGATAGCTGTGTAGATATTTCCATGTTCATGCAGATAGCGGTGTAGCTATTTCCATGTTCATCCTGATGCCGGTGTAGATACATCCATGTTCATACAGATGGCGGTGAAGATATTTCCATGTTCATACAGATGGCTGTGTAGATATTTCCATGTTCATAGAAATGGCGGTGTAGATATTTCCAAGTTGATACAGATAGCAGTGTAGTTATTTCCATGTTTATAGAGATAGCTGTGTAGATATTTCCATTGATATACAGATAGCGGTGTAGATATTTCAATGTTCATACAGATAGCGGTGTAGGTATTTCCATGTTCGTACAGATAGCAGTGTAGATATTTCCATTTTCATACAGATAGCGGTGTACATATTTACATGTTCATACAGTTAGCGGTGTAGATATTTCCATTTTCATACAGATGGAGGTGTAGATATTTACATGTTCATACAGATGGCGGTGTAGATATTTCCATGTTCGTACGGATGGCAGTGTAGATATTTCCATGTTCATACAGGTGGCGGTGTAGATATTTCCATGTTTCTACAGGTAGCAGTGTAGTTATTTCCAAGTTTACAGAGATAGCAGTTTAGATATTTCCATTGATATACAGATAGCTGTGTAGATATTTGCATGTTCATACAGATAGCGGTGTAGGTATTTCCATGTTCATACAGATAGCGGTGTAGATATTTCCATGTTCATTCAGAGAGCGGTGTAGATATTTCCATGTTCATACAGATAGCGGTGTAGATATTTCCATTTTCTTACAGATATCGGTGTAGGTATTTCCATGTTAATACAGTTAGCGGTGTAGATATTTCCATGTTCATAGAGATGGCGATTTAGATATTTACATGTTCATACAGATGGCGGTGTAAATATTTCCAAGTTCTTACAGATGGCGTTGTAGATATTTCCATGTTCATAAAGATGGCGGTGTAGATATTTCCATGTTTATGCAGATAGCGGTATAGATATTTCCATGTTTATACAGATGGTGGTGTGGATATTTCCATGTTTATAGACATGGCGGTCTAGGTATTTCCATGTTTATAGAGATAGTGGTGTAGTTATTTCCAAGTTTATAGAGACAGTGTTGTAGATATTTCCATGTTTATACACATAGCGGTGAAGATATTTCCATGTTTATATAGATAGCGGTGTAGATATTTCCATGTTTATACAGATAGCGGTGTAGATATTTCCATGTTTAAAGAGATAGTGGTGTAGATAATTCCAATTTTATACAGATAGCAGTGTAGATATTTCCAAGTTCATACAGATAGCGGTGTAGATATTTCCACGTTTATAGAGATGACGGAGTAGATATTTCCATGTTTATACAGACTGCAGTGTAGTTATTACCATGTTTATAGAGATAGCAGTGTAGATATTTCCATTGATATACAGATAGCTGTGTAGATATTTGCATGTTCATACAGATAGCGGTGTAGATAAATCCATGTTCATACACATAGCGGTGTAGGTATTTGCATGTTCATACAGATAGCGGTGTAGATATTTCCATCTTCATACAGATAGCGTTGTAGATATTTCCATGTTCATACAGATAGCGGTGTATATATTTCCAAGTTCATACAGTTAGCGGTGTAGATATTTCCATGTTCATACAGATGGCGGTGTAGATATTTCCATGTTCATACAGATGGCGGTGTATATATTTCCATGTTCATACAGATGGTGGTGTAGATATTTCCATTTTCATACAGATGGCGGTGTAGATATTTCCATGTGCATACAGATATCGGTGTACATATTTCTATGTTCATACAGATAACGGTGTAGATATTTCCATGTTCATACAGATAGCGGTGTAGATATTTCCATGTTCATGCAGTTAGCGGTGTAGATATTTCCATGTTCATACAAATGGTGGTGTAGATCTTTCCATGTTTATACAGATAGCAGTGTAGATATTTCCATGTTTATAGAGATAGCAGTGTAGATATTTCCATTGATATAGAGATAGCTGTGTAGATATTTGAATGTTCATACACATAGCGGTGTAGATATTTCCATGTTCATACAGATAGCGGTGTAGATATTTCCATGTTCGTACAGAGAGCGGTGTAGATATTTCCATGTTCATACAGATAACGGTGTAGATATTTCATGTTCATAGAGATAGCGGTGTAGGTATTTCCCTGTTCATGCACTTAGCAGTGTAGATATTTCCATGTTCATACAGAAGGCAGTGTAGATATTTACATATTCATACAGATGGCGGTTGTTGATATTTCCATGTTCGTACGGATGGCAGTGTAGATATTTCCATGTTCGTACAGTTGGTGGTGTAGGTATTTCCGTGTTTATACAGATAGCAGTGTAGTTATTTCCATGTTTATAGAGATAGCAGTGTAGATATTTCCATTGATATACAGATAGCTGTGTAGATATTTGCATGTTCATACAGATAGCGGTGTAGATATTTTCATGTTAATACAGATGGTGGTGTAGATGTTTACATGTTCGTACAGATGGCGGTGTAAATATTTCCATGTTCATACAGATGGCAGTGTAGATATTTCCATGTTCATAGAGATGGCAGTGTAGATATTTCCATGTTTATGCAGATAGCGGTATAGATATTTCCATGTTTATACAGATGGTGTTGTAGATATTTCGTGTTTATAGAGATGGCTGTCTAGATATTTCCATCTTTATAGAGACAGTGGTGTAGTTATTTCCAACTTTATAGAGACAGCGCTGTAGATATTTCCATGTTTATACAGATAGCGGTGAAGATATTTCCATGTTTATACAGATAGCGGTGTAGATATTTCCATGTTTATACAGATAGCAGTGTAGATATTTCCATGTTTATAGAGATAGTGGTGTAGATAATTTCAATTTTATACCGACAGCAGTGTAGATATTTGCATATTCATACAGATAGCGGTGTAGATATTTCCACGTTTTTTGAGATGGCAGTGTTGATATTTCAATGTTCATACAGATGGCGGTGTAGGTATTTCCATGTTCATTCAAATGGCGGTGTAGATATTTCCATGTTCTTAGAGAAGGCGGTGTAGATATTTCCATGTTCAAACAAATGGCAGTGTAGATATTTCCATGTTCATAGAGATGGCGGTGTAGATATTTCCATGTTTATACAGATAGCAGTGTAGTTATTTCCATGTTTACAGAGATAGCAGTGTAGATATTTTCATTGATATACAGATAGCTGTGTAGATATTTGCATGTTCATACAGATAGCCGTGTAGACATTTCCATGTTCAAACACATAGCGGTGTAGATATTTCCATATTCATACAGATATTGGTGTAGATATTTCCATGTTCATACAGATAGCGGTGTAGATATTTCTTTGTTCATACAGATAGCGGTGTAGATATTTCCATGTTCATACAGTTAGCGGTGTAGATATTTCCATGTTCATACAGATGGCGGTGTAGATATTAACATGTTCATACAGATGGCGGTGTAGATATTTCCATGTTCGTACGGATGGCAGTGTAGATATTTCCATGTTCATACAGGTGGCGGTGTATATATTTCCATGTTTATACTGATAGCAGTGTAGTTATTTCCATGTTTATGGAGATAGCAGTGTAGATATTTCCATTGATATACAGATAGCTGTGTAGGTATTTCCATGTTCATACAGATAGCGGTGTAGATATTTCCATGTTCATACAGATAACGGTGAAGATATTTCCATGTTCATACAGATAGCGGTGTAGATATTTCCATGTTCATACCGTTAGGGGTGTAGATATTTCTATGTTCATACAAATGGCGGTGTAGATATTTCCATGTTTATACAGATAGCAGTGTAGATATTTCCATGTTTATAGAGATAGCAGTGTAGATATTTCCATTGATATACAGATAGCTGTGTAGATATTTGCATGTTCATACACATAGCGGTGTAGATATTTCCATGTTCATACAGATAGTGGTGTAGATATTTCCATGTTCGTACAGATTGCAGTGTAGATATTTCCATGTTTATAGAGATGGCGGTGTAGATATTTTCATGTTTATACAGATGGTGGTGTAGATATTTCCATGTTTACCCAGATAGCGGTGTAGACATTTCCATGTTTACACAGATAGCGGTGTGGACATTTCCATGTTTATGCAGATAGCGGTGTAGATATTTCCATGTTTATACAGATAGCGGTGCGGTTATTTCCATGTTTATACAAATAGTGGTGGAGATATTTCCATGTTTATACAGATAGCGGTGTAGATATTTCCATCTTATTACAGATGGCGGTGTAGATATGTCCATGTTCGTACAGATGGCGGTGTAGATATTTCCATGTTCATACAGATGGCGGTGTAGATATTTCGAAGTTTATAGAGATAGCGCTCTAGTTATTTCCATATTTATAGAGAAATCTGTGTAGTTATTTCCATGTGTATGCAGATAGCTGTGTAGATATTTCCATGTTCATACAGATAGCGGTGTAGATATTTCCATGTTCATACAGATGGCAGTGTAGGTATTTACATGTTCATACAGATGTTGGTGTAGATATTTCCATGTTTATAGAGATAGTAGTGTAGTTATTTCGAAGTTTATAGGGACAGCGTTGCAGATATTTCCATGTTTATAGAGACAGCGTTTTAGATATTTCCATGTTTATAGAGATAGCGGTGAAGATATTTCCATGTTTATACAGATAGCGGTGTAGATATTTCCATGTTTATACAGATAGCGGTGTAGATATTTCCATGTTGATAGGGATATTATTGTAGATAATTCCAATTTTATACAGATAGCAGTGTAGATATTTCCAAGTTCATACAGATAGCGGTTTAGATATTTCCACGTTTATAGAGATGGCGGTGTAGATATTTCCATGTTCATACAGATGGCGGTGTAGATATTTCCATGTTTCTAGAGATGGCAGTGTAGATATTTTCATGTTTACACAGATGGCGGTGTAGATAATTCCATGTTTACACAGATAGCGGTGTAGACATTTCCATGTTTATGCAGATAGCGGTATAGATATTTCCATGTATATACAGATGGTGGTGTAGATATTTCCATGTTTATGCAGATGGCGGTATAGATATTTCCATGTTTATACAGATGGTGGTTTAGATATTTCCATGTTCATACAGATGGCGGTGTAGATATTTCGAAGTTTATAGAGATAGCGCTGTAGTTATTTCTATATTTATATAGAAATCTCTGTAGATATTTCCATGTATATGCAGATAGCTGTGTAGATATTTCCATGTTCATGCAGATAGCGGTGTATTTATTTCCATGTTCATACAGATGGTGGTGTAGATACATCCATGTTCATACAGATGGCGGTGAAGATATTTCCATGTTCATACAGATGTCTGTGTAGATATTTCCATGTTCATAGAGATGGCGGTGTAGATATTTCCATGTTGATACAGATGGCAGTGTAGTTATTTCCATGTTTATAGAGATAGAAGTGTAGATATTTCCATTGATATACAGATAGCGGTGTAGATATTTGCATGTTCATACAGATAGCGGTGTAGGTATTTCCTTGCTCATACAGATAGCGGTGTAGATATTTCCATTTTCATACAGATAGCGGTGTAGATATTTCCATGTTCATACAGTTAGCGGTGTAGATATTTCCATGTTCATACAGATGGCAGTGTAGATATTTCCATGTTCATACAGGTGGCGGTGTAGATATTTCCATGTTTATACAGATAGCAGTGTAGTTATTTCCATGTTTACTGAGATAGCAGTGTAGATGTTTCCATTGATATACAGATAGCTGTGTAGATATTTGCATGTTCATACAGATAGCGGTGTAGATATTTCCATGTTCATACAGAGAGCGGTGTAGATATTTCCATGTTCATACAGAGAGCGGTGTAGATATTTCCATGTTCATACAGATAGCGTTGTAGATATTTCCGTTTTCTTACAGATAGCGGTGTAGGTATTTCCATGTTCATACAGTTAGCGGTGTAGATATTTCCATGTTCATACAGATGGCGGTGTAGATATTTACATGTTCATACAGATGGCGGTGTAAATATTTCCAAGTTCTTACAGATGGTGGTGTAGATATTTCCATGTTCATAGAGATGGCGGTGTAGCTATTTCCATGTTTATGCAGATAGCGGTATAGATATTTCCATGTTTATACAGATGGTGGTGTAGATATTTCCATGTTTATAGAGATGGCAGTCTAGATATTACCATGTTTATAGAGATAGTGGTGTAGGTATTTCAAAGTTTATAGAGACAGCATTGTAGATATTTCCATGTTTATACAGATAGCGGTGAAGATATTTCCATGTTTATACAGATAGCGGTGTAGATATTTCCATGTTTATACAGATAGCGGTGTAGATATTTCCATGTTTATAGAGATAGTGGTGTAGATAATTCTAATTTTATGCGGATAGCAATGTAGATATTTCCAAGTTCATACAGATAGCAGTGTAGATATTTCCACGTTTATAGAGATGGCAGTGTAGATATTTCCATGTTCATACAGATGGCGGTGTAGATATTTCCATGTTTATAGAGATGGCGGTGTAGATATTTTCAGGTTTACACAGATAGCAGTGTAGATATTTCCATGTTTACACAGATAGCGGTGTACACATTTCCATGTTTACACAGATAGCCCTGTGGATATTTCCATGTTTATGCAGATAGTGGTGTAGATATTTCCATGTTCATACAGATAGCGGTGTAGATATTTCCATGTTCATACCAATAGCGGTGTAGATATTTCCATGTTCATACAGTTAGCGGTATAGATATTTCCATGTTTATACAGATGGTGGTGTAGATATTTCCATGTTTATGCAGGTGGCGGTATAGATATTTCCATGTTTATACAGATGGTGGTGTAGATATTTCCATGTTCATACAGATGGCGGTGTAGATATTTCGATGTTTATAGAGATAGCGCTGTAGTTATTTCTATATTTATATAGAAATCTGTGTAGATATTTCCATGTATATGCAGATAGCTGTGTAGATATTTCCATGTTCATGCAGATAGCGGTTTAGTTATTTCCATGTTGATCCAGATGCCGGTGTAGATACATCCATGTTCATAGAGATAGTGGTGAAGGTATTTCCATGTTCATAGAGATGGCTGTGTAGATATTTCCATGTTCATAGAGATGGCGATGAAGATATTTCCATGTTGATACAGATAGCAGTGTAGTTATTTCCTTGTTTATAGAGATAGCAGTGTAGATATTTCCATTGATATACAGATAGCGGTGTAGATATTTCCATGTTCATACAGATAGCGGTGTAGATATTTCCATGTTCATACAGTGAGCGGTGTAGATATTTCCATGTTCATACAGATAGCTGTGTAGATATTTCCATGTTCATACAGATAGCTGTGTAGATATTTCCATTTTCATACAGATAGCAGTGTAGATATTTCCATGTTCATAGAGATGGCTGTGTAGATATTTCCATGTTTATACAGATGGCAGTGTAGTTATTTCCATGTTTATAGAGATAGCAGTGTAGATATTTCCATTGATATACAGATAGCGGTGTAGATATTTGCATGTTCATACAGATAGCGGTGTAGATATTTCCTTGTTCATACAGATAGCGGTGTAGATATTTCCATTTTCATACAGATAGCGGTGTAGATATTTCCATGTTCATACAGTTAGCGGTGTAGATATTTCCATGTTCATACAGATGGCGGTTTAGATATTTACATGTTCATACAGATGGCGGTGTAAATATTTCCAAGTTCTTACAGATGGCGGTGTAGATATTTCCATGTTCATAGAGATGGTGGTGTAGATATTTCCATGTTTATGCAGATTGCGGTATAGATATTTCCATGTTTATACAGATGGTGGTGTAGATATTTCCATGTTTATAGAGAAGGCGGTGTAGATATTTCCATGTTCAAACAAATGGCAGTGTAGATATTTCCATGTTCATAGAGATGGCGGTGTAGATATTTCCATGTTTATACAGATAGCAGTGTAGTTATTTCCATGTTTACAGAGATAGCAGTGTAGATATTTTCATTGATATACAGATAGCTGTGTAGATATTTGCATGTTCATACAGATAGCCGTGTAGACATTTCCATGTTCAAACACATAGCGGTGTAGATATTTCCATATTCATACAGATATTGGTGTAGATATTTCCATGTTCATACAGATAGCGGTGTAGATATTTCTTTGTTCATACAGATAGCGGTGTAGATATTTCCATGTTCATACAGTTAGCGGTGTAGATATTTCCATGTTCATACAGATGGCGGTGTAGATATTAACATGTTCATACAGATGGCGGTGTAGATATTTCCATGTTCGTACGGATGGCAGTGTAGATATTTCCATGTTCATACAGGTGGCGGTGTATATATTTCCATGTTTATACTGATAGCAGTGTAGTTATTTCCATGTTTATGGAGATAGCAGTGTAGATATTTCCATTGATATACAGATAGCTGTGTAGGTATTTCCATGTTCATACAGATAGCGGTGTAGATATTTCCATGTTCATACAGATAACGGTGAAGATATTTCCATGTTCATACAGATAGCGGTGTAGATATTTCCATGTTCATACCGTTAGGGGTGTAGATATTTCTATGTTCATACAAATGGCGGTGTAGATATTTCCATGTTTATACAGATAGCAGTGTAGATATTTCCATGTTTATAGAGATAGCAGTGTAGATATTTCCATTGATATACAGATAGCTGTGTAGATATTTGCATGTTCATACACATAGCGGTGTAGATATTTCCATGTTCATACAGATAGTGGTGTAGATATTTCCATGTTCGTACAGATTGCAGTGTAGATATTTCCATGTTTATAGAGATGGCGGTGTAGATATTTTCATGTTTATACAGATGGTGGTGTAGATATTTCCATGTTTACCCAGATAGCGGTGTAGACATTTCCATGTTTACACAGATAGCGGTGTGGACATTTCCATGTTTATGCAGATAGCGGTGTAGATATTTCCATGTTTATACAGATAGCGGTGCGGTTATTTCCATGTTTATACAAATAGTGGTGGAGATATTTCCATGTTTATACAGATAGCGGTGTAGATATTTCCATCTTATTACAGATGGCGGTGTAGATATGTCCATGTTCGTACAGATGGCGGTGTAGATATTTCCATGTTCATACAGATGGCGGTGTAGATATTTCGAAGTTTATAGAGATAGCGCTCTAGTTATTTCCATATTTATAGAGAAATCTGTGTAGTTATTTCCATGTGTATGCAGATAGCTGTGTAGATATTTCCATGTTCATACAGATAGCGGTGTAGATATTTCCATGTTCATACAGATGGCAGTGTAGGTATTTACATGTTCATACAGATGTTGGTGTAGATATTTCCATGTTTATAGAGATAGTAGTGTAGTTATTTCGAAGTTTATAGGGACAGCGTTGCAGATATTTCCATGTTTATAGAGACAGCGTTTTAGATATTTCCATGTTTATAGAGATAGCGGTGAAGATATTTCCATGTTTATACAGATAGCGGTGTAGATATTTCCATGTTTATACAGATAGCGGTGTAGATATTTCCATGTTGATAGGGATATTATTGTAGATAATTCCAATTTTATACAGATAGCAGTGTAGATATTTCCAAGTTCATACAGATAGCGGTTTAGATATTTCCACGTTTATAGAGATGGCGGTGTAGATATTTCCATGTTCATACAGATGGCGGTGTAGATATTTCCATGTTTCTAGAGATGGCAGTGTAGATATTTTCATGTTTACACAGATGGCGGTGTAGATAATTCCATGTTTACACAGATAGCGGTGTAGACATTTCCATGTTTATGCAGATAGCGGTATAGATATTTCCATGTATATACAGATGGTGGTGTAGATATTTCCATGTTTATGCAGATGGCGGTATAGATATTTCCATGTTTATACAGATGGTGGTTTAGATATTTCCATGTTCATACAGATGAAGGTGTAGATATTTCGAAGTTTATAGAGATAGCGCTGTAGTTATTTCTATATTTATATAGAAATCTCTGTAGATATTTCCATGTATATGCAGATAGCTGTGTAGATATTTCCATGTTCATGCAGATAGCGGTGTATTTATTTCCATGTTCATACAGATGGTGGTGTAGATACATCCATGTTCATACAGATGGCGGTGAAGATATTTCCATGTTCATACAGATGTCTGTGTAGATATTTCCATGTTCATAGAGATGGCGGTGTAGATATTTCCATGTTGATACAGATGGCAGTGTAGTTATTTCCATGTTTATAGAGATAGAAGTGTAGATATTTCCATTGATATACAGATAGCGGTGTAGATATTTGCATGTTCATACAGATAGCGGTGTAGGTATTTCCTTGCTCATACAGATAGCGGTGTAGATATTTCCATTTTCATACAGATAGCGGTGTAGATATTTCCATGTTCATACAGTTAGCGGTGTAGATATTTCCATGTTCATACAGATGGCAGTGTAGATATTTCCATGTTCATACAGGTGGCGGTGTAGATATTTCCATGTTTATACAGATAGCAGTGTAGTTATTTCCATGTTTACTGAGATAGCAGTGTAGATGTTTCCATTGATATACAGATAGCTGTGTAGATATTTGCATGTTCATACAGATAGCGGTGTAGATATTTCCATGTTCATACAGAGAGCGGTGTAGATATTTCCATGTTCATACAGAGAGCGGTGTAGATATTTCCATGTTCATACAGATAGCGTTGTAGATATTTCCGTTTTCTTACAGATAGCGGTGTAGGTATTTCCATGTTCATACAGTTAGCGGTGTAGATATTTCCATGTTCATACAGATGGCGGTGTAGATATTTACATGTTCATACAGATGGCGGTGTAAATATTTCCAAGTTCTTACAGATGGTGGTGTAGATATTTCCATGTTCATAGAGATGGCGGTGTAGCTATTTCCATGTTTATGCAGATAGCGGTATAGATATTTCCATGTTTATACAGATGGTGGTGTAGATATTTCCATGTTTATAGAGATGGCAGTCTAGATATTACCATGTTTATAGAGATAGTGGTGTAGGTATTTCAAAGTTTATAGAGACAGCATTGTAGATATTTCCATGTTTATACAGATAGCGGTGAAGATATTTCCATGTTTATACAGATAGCGGTGTAGATATTTCCATGTTTATACAGATAGCGGTGTAGATATTTCCATGTTTATAGAGATAGTGGTGTAGATAATTCTAATTTTATGCGGATAGCAGTGTAGATATTTCCAAGTTCATACAGATAGCAGTGTAGATATTTCCACGTTTATAGAGATGGCAGTGTAGATATTTCCATGTTCATACAGATGGCGGTGTAGATATTTCCATGTTTATAGAGATGGCGGTGTAGATATTTTCAGGTTTACACAGATAGCAGTGTAGATATTTCCATGTTTACACAGATAGCGGTGTACACATTTCCATGTTTACACAGATAGCCCTGTGGATATTTCCATGTTTATGCAGATAGTGGTGTAGATATTTCCATGTTCATACAGATAGCGGTGTAGATATTTCCATGTTCATACCAATAGCGGTGTAGATATTTCCATGTTCATACAGTTAGCGGTATAGATATTTCCATGTTTATACAGATGGTGGTGTAGATATTTCCATGTTTATGCAGGTGGCGGTATAGATATTTCCATGTTTATACAGATGGTGGTGTAGATATTTCCATGTTCATACAGATGGCGGTGTAGATATTTCGATGTTTATAGAGATAGCGCTGTAGTTATTTCTATATTTATATAGAAATCTGTGTAGATATTTCCATGTATATGCAGATAGCTGTGTAGATATTTCCATGTTCATGCAGATAGCGGTTTAGTTATTTCCATGTTGATCCAGATGCCGGTGTAGATACATCCATGTTCATAGAGATAGTGGTGAAGGTATTTCCATGTTCATAGAGATGGCTGTGTAGATATTTCCATGTTCATAGAGATGGCGATGAAGATATTTCCATGTTGATACAGATAGCAGTGTAGTTATTTCCTTGTTTATAGAGATAGCAGTGTAGATATTTCCATTGATATACAGATAGCGGTGTAGATATTTCCATGTTCATACAGATAGCGGTGTAGATATTTCCATGTTCATACAGTGAGCGGTGTAGATATTTCCATGTTCATACAGATAGCTGTGTAGATATTTCCATGTTCATACAGATAGCTGTGTAGATATTTCCATTTTCATACAGATAGCAGTGTAGATATTTCCATGTTCATAGAGATGGCTGTGTAGATATTTCCATGTTTATACAGATGGCAGTGTAGTTATTTCCATGTTTATAGAGATAGCAGTGTAGATATTTCCATTGATATACAGATAGCGGTGTAGATATTTGCATGTTCATACAGATAGCGGTGTAGATATTTCCTTGTTCATACAGATAGCGGTGTAGATATTTCCATTTTCATACAGATAGCGGTGTAGATATTTCCATGTTCATACAGTTAGCGGTGTAGATATTTCCATGTTCATACAGATGGCGGTTTAGATATTTACATGTTCATACAGATGGCGGTGTAAATATTTCCAAGTTCTTACAGATGGCGGTGTAGATATTTCCATGTTCATAGAGATGGTGGTGTAGATATTTCCATGTTTATGCAGATTGCGGTATAGATATTTCCATGTTTATACAGATGGTGGTGTAGATATTTCCATGTTTATAGAGATGGCGGTCTAGATATTTCCATGTTTATAGAGATAGTGGTGTAGTTATTTCAAAGTTTATAGAGACAGCATTGTAGATATTTCCATGTTTATACAGATAGCGGTGAAGATATTTCCATGTTTATACAGATAGTGGTGTAGATATTTCCATGTTTATACAGATAGCGGTGTAGATATTTCCATGTTTATAGAGATAGTGGTGTAGATAATTCCAATTTTATGCAGATAGCAGTGTAGATATTTCCAAGTTCATACAGATAGCAGTGTAGATATTTCCACGTTTATAGAGATGGCAGTGTAGATATTTCCATGTTCATACAGATTGCGGTGTAGATATTTCCATGTTTATGCAGATAGCGGTATAGATATTTCCATGTTTATACAGATGGCGGTGTAGATATTTCCAAGTTTATAAGGATGGCGGTGTGGATATTTTCATGTTTAAACAGACGGCAGTTTAGATATTTCCATGTTTACACAGATAGCGGTGTAGATATTTCCATCTTTACACAGATAGCGGTGTGGATATTTCCATGTTTATGCAGATAGCAGTGTAGTTATTTCCATGTTTATACAGATAGCGTTGCGGATATTTCCATGTTTATACATATAGTTGGGCAGATATTTCCATGTTTATACAGATAGCGGTGTAGATATTTCCATCTTAATACAGAAGGCGGTGTAGATATGTCCATGTTTGTACAGATGGCGGTGTAGATATTTCCATGTTCATACAGATGGCGGTGTAGATATTTCGAAGTTTATAGAGATAGCGCTGTAGTTAATTCCATATTTAAAGAGAAATCTCTGTAGATATTTCCATGTATATTCAGATAGCTGTGTGGATATTTCCATGTTCATGCAGATAGCAGTGTAGATATTTCCATGTTCATCCAGATGCTGGTGTACATATATCCATGTTCATACAGATGGCGGTGAAGATATTTCCATGTTCCTACAGATGGTAGTGTAGATATTTCCATGTTCATACAAATGGCGGTGTAGATATTTCCATGTTCATAGAGATGGCGGTGTAGGTATTTCCATGTTCATACAAATGGCGGTGTAGATATTTCCATGTTCATAGAGATGGCAGTGTAGATATTTCCATATTTATACAGATAGCAGTGTAGCTAGTTCCATGTTTATAGAGATAGCAGTGTAGATATTTCCATTGATATACAGATAGCTGTGTAGATATTTGCATGTTCATACAGATAGCGGTGTAGTTATTTCCATGTTCATACAGTTAGCGGTGTAGATATTTGCATGTTCATAGAGATAGCGGTGTAGATATTTGCATGTTCATAGAGATAGCGGTGTAGATATTTCCATGTTCATACAGATAGCGGTGTATATATTTCCATGTTTGTACAGATAGCGGTGTAGATATTTCCATGTTCATACAGATAGCGGTGTAGATATTTCCATGTTCATACAGATAGCGGTGTAGATATTTCCATGTTCATACAGATATCGGTGTAGATATTTCCATGTTCCTACAGATAGCGGTGTAGATATATCCATGTTCATACAGATAGCGGTGTAGGTATTTCCATGTTCTTACATATTGCGGTGTACATATTTCCATGTTGTTACAGATGGCGGTGTAGATATTTCCATGTTCATACAGGTGGCGGTGTAGATATTTCCATGTTTATACAGATAGCAGTGTAGATATTTCCAAGTTTATAGAGATAGCAGTGTAGATATTTCCATTGATATACAGATAGCTGAGTAGATATTTGCATGTTCATACAGATAGCGGTGTAGATACTTCCATGTTCATACAGATAGCGGTGTAGATATTTCCATGTTTATACAGATAGTGATGCGGATATTTCCATGTTTATACAGATAGTTGGGCAGATATTTCCATGTTTATACAGATAGCGGTGTAGATATTTCCATCTTAATACAGATGGCGGTTTAGATATGTCCATGTTCGTACAGATGGAGTTGTACATATTTCCATGTTCATACAGATGGCGGTGTAGATATTTTGAAGTTTATAGAGATAGCGCTGTAGTTATTTCCATATTTATTTAGAAATCTGTGTAGATATTTCCATGTATATGCAGATAGCTGTTTAGATATTTCCATTTTCATGCAGATAGCGGTGTAGATATTTCCATGTTCATCCAGATGCCGGTGTAGATACATCCATGTTTATACAGATGGGGGTGAAGATATTTCCATGTTCATACAGACGGCGGTGTAGATATTTCCATGTTCATACAAATGGCGGTGTAGATATTTGCATGTTCATAGAGATGGCGGTGTAGATATTTCCATATTCATACAGTTAGCCGTGTAGTTATTTCCATGTTCATACAGAGGGCGCTGTAGATATTTCCATGTTCGTATGGATGGCAGTGTAGTTATTTCCATGTTTATAGAAGATAGCATAGTAGATATTTCCATTGATATACAGATAGCTGAGTAGATATATGCATGTTCGTTCAGATAGCGGTGTAGATATTTCCATGTTCATACAGAGAGCGGTGTAGATATTTCCATGTTCATGCAGATAGCGGTGTATATATTTCCATGTTCATACAGATAGCGGTGTAGATATTTCCATGTTCATACAGATAGCGTTGTAGATATTTCCATGCTCATACAGTCAGCGGTTTAGATATTTCCATGTTCATACAGATTGCATTGTAGATATTTACATGTTCATACAGGTGGCGGTGTAGATATTTCCATGTTTATACAGATAGAAGTGTAGTTATTTCCGTGTTCATAGAGATAGCAGTGCAGATATTTCCATTGATAAACAGATAGCTGTGTAGATATTTGCATGTTCATACAGATAGCGGTATAGATATTTCCATGTTCATACAGATAGCGGTGTAGATATATCCATGTTCATACAGATGGCGGTGCAGATATTTATATGTTCGTAGAGATGGCGGTGTAGATATTTCCATGTTTATGCAGATAGCGGTATAGATATTTCCATGTTTATACAGATGGTGGTGTAGATATTTCCATGTTTATAGAGATGGCGGTCTAGATATTTCCATGTTTATAGAGATAGTGGTGTAGATATTTCCAAGTTTATAGAGACAGCGTTGTAGATATTTTCATGTTTACTCAGATGGCGGTGTAGATATTTTCATGTTTACACAGATAGCGGTGTAGATATTTCCATATTAACACAGATAGCGGTGTGGACATTTCCATGTTTATGCAGATAGCGGTATAGATATTTCCATGTTTATACAGATAGCGGTGCGGATATTTCCATGTTTATACAGATAGTGGTGCAGACATTTCCATGTTTATAAAGATAGCGGTGTAGATATTTCCAGCTTAATACAGATTTCTGTGTAGATATGTCCATGTTCGTACAGATGGCGGTGTAGATATTTCGAAGTTTATAGAGAGAGCGCTGTAGTTATTTCCATATTTATAGAGAAATCTGTGTAGATATTTCCATGTATATGCAGATAGCTGTGTAGATATTTCCAAATTCGTACAGATAGCAGTGTAGATATTTCCATGTTCATACAGATAGCGGTGTAGATATTTCCATGTTCATACAGATGGCGGTGTAGATATTTCCATGTTTATACAGAAAGCGGTGTAGATATTTCCATGTTTACACAGATAGCGGTGTAGACATTTCCATGTTTACACAGATAGCGGTGTGGATATTTCCATGTTTATGCAGATAGTGTTGTAGATATTTCCATGTTTATACAGATAGCGGTGCGGATATTTCCATGTTTATACAGATAGTGGTGCAGATATTTCCATGCTTATACAGATAGCGGTGTAGATATTTCCATCTTAATACAGATGGCGGTGTAGATATGTCCATGTTTGTACAGACGGCGGTGTAGATATTTCCATGTTCATACTGATGGCGGTGTAGGTATTTCG
Organism: Gorilla gorilla gorilla; assembly: GCF_029281585.2. NCBI lineage: Eukaryota > Metazoa > Chordata > Mammalia > Primates > Hominidae > Gorilla > Gorilla gorilla. Next base: position 10,514,054 of record NC_073234.2, on the reverse strand, counting down.
AAGTTTATGGAGATAACGCTGTAGTTATTTCCATATTTATAGAGATATCTGTATAGATATTTCCATGTATATGCAGATAGCTGTGTAGATATTTCCATGTTCATGCAGATAGCTGGGCAGTTATTTCCATGTTCATCCAGATGCCGGTGTAGATATATCCATGTTCATATAGATGTCGGTGAAGATATTTCCATGTTCTTACAGATGGCGGTGTAGATATTTCCATGTTAATACAAATGGCAGAGTAGGTATTTCCATGTTCATAGAGATGGTGGAGTAGATATTTCCATGTTCATACAAATGGCGGTGTAAGTATTTCCATGATCATAGAGATGGCGGTGTAGATATTTCCATGTTTATACAGATAGCAGTGTAGTTATTTCCATGCTTATAGAGATAGCTGTGTAGATATTTCCGTTGATATACAGATAGCTGTGTAGATATTTGCATGTTCATACAGATAGCGGTGTAGATATTTCCATGTTCATACAGATAGCGGTGTAGATATTTCCATGTTCATACAGATAGCGGTGTAGATATTTCCATGTTCATACAGATATCGGTGTAGATATTTCCATGTTCATACAGATAGCAGTGTAGATATTTCCATGTTCATACAGTTAGCGGTGTAGATATTTCCATGTTCATACAGATGGCGGTGTAGATATTTACATGTTCATACAGATGGCGGTGTAGATATTTCCATGTTCGTACGGATGGCAGTGTAGATTTTTCCATGTTCATACAGGTGGCGGTGTAGATATTTCCATGTTTATACAGATAGCAGTGTAGTTATTTCCATGTTTATAGAGATAGCAGTGTAGATATTTCCATTGTTATACAGATAGCTGTGTAGATATTTGCATGTTCATTCAAATAGCTGTATAGATATTTCCACGTTCGTACAGATAGAGGTGTAGATATTTCCTTGTTGATACAGATAGCCGTGTAGATATTTCCATGTTCATACAGATAACGGTGTAGATATTTCCATGTTCATACAGATATCGGTGTAGATATTTCCATTTTCCTACAGTTAGCGGTGTAGATATTTCCATGTTCATACAGATGGCCGTGTAGATATTTACATGTTCATACAGATGGCGGTGTAGATATTTCCATGTTCGTACAGATGGCGGTGTAGATATTTCCATGTTCATAGAGATGGCGGTGTAGATATTTCCATGTTTACGCAGATAGCGGTATAGATATTTCCATGTTTATACAGATGGTGGTGTAGATATTTCCATGTTTATAGAGATAGTGGTGTAGTTATTTCCAAGTTTATAGAGACAGCGTTGTAGATACTTCCATGTTTATACCGATAGCAGTGAAGATATTTCCATGTTTATACAGATAGCGATGTAGATATTTCTATGTTTATACAGATAGCAGTGTAGATATTTCCATGTTTATAGAGGTAGTGGTGTAGATAATTCCAATTTTATACAGATAAGAGTGTAGATATTTCCAAATTCATACAGATAGCGGTGTAGATATTTCCACGTTTATAGAGATGGCGGTGTAGATATTTCCATGTTCATACAGATGGCGGGGTAGATATTTCCATGTTTATAGAGATGGCGGTGTATATATTTTCATGTTTCCACAGATGGCGGTGTAAATATTTCCCTGTTTACACAGATAGCGGTGTAGACATTTCCATGTTTACATGGATAGCGGTGTGTATATTTCCATGTTTATGCAGATAGCGGTGTAGATATTTCAATTTTTATACAGATAGTTGTGCGGATATTTCCATGTTTATACAGATAGTGGTGCTGATATTTCCATGTTTATACAGATAGCGTTGTAGATATTTCCATCTTATTTCAGATGGCGGTGTAGGTATGTCCATGTTCGTACAGATGGCGGTGTAGATATTTCCATGTTCATACAGATGGCGGTGTAGATATTTCGAAGTTTATAGAGATAGCGCTCTAGTTATTTCCTTATTTATACAGAAATCTGTGTAGATATTTCCATGTATATGCAGATAGCTGTGTAGATATTTCCATGTTCATGCAGATAGCGGTGTAGTTATTTCCATGTTCATCCAGATGCCGGTGTAGATATATCCATGTTCATACAGATGTCGGTGAAGATATTTCCATGTTCTTACAGATGGCGGTGTAGATATTTCCATGTTCATACAAATGGCAGAGTAGGTATTTCCATGTTCATACAGATGGCGGTGTAGATATTTCCATGTTCATACAAATGGCGGTGAAGATATTTCCATGTTCATAGAGATGGCGGTGTAGATATTTCCATGTTCATACAAATGGCGGTGTAGATATTTCCATGTTCATAGAGATGGGGGTGTAGATGTTTCCATGTTTATACAGATAGCATTGTAGTTATTTCCATGTTTATAGAGATAGCAGTGTAGATATTTCCATTTAAATACAGATAGCTGTGAAGATATTTCCATGTTCATACACATAGCGGTGTAGATATTTCCATGTTCATACACATAGCGGTGTAGATATTTCCATGTTCATACAGAGAGCGGTGTAGATATTTCCATGTTCATACAGATAACGGTGTGGATATTTCCATGTTCATAAAGATAGCGGTGCAGATATTTCCATGTTCGTACAGTTATCGGTGTAGAGATTTCCGTGTACATACAGATGGCAGTGAAGATATTTACATGTTCATACAGATGGCGGTGTAGATATTTCCATGTTCGTACAGATGGCGGTGTAGATACTTCCATGTTCATAGAGATGGCGGTGTAGATATTTCCATTTTTATGCAGATAGCGGTATAGGTATTTCCATGTTTATACAGATGTTGGTGCAGATATTTCCATGTTTATAGAGATGGCGGTCTAGATATTTCCATGTTTATAGAGATAGTGGTGTAGTTATTTCCAAGTTTATAGAGACAGCGTTGTAGTTATTTCCATGTTTATAGAGATAGCAATGAAGATATTTCCATGTTTATACAGATAGCGGTGTAGATATTTCCATGTTTATACAGTTAGCGGTGTAGGTATTTCCATGTTTATAGAGATAGTGGTGTATATAATTCCAATTTTATACAGATAGCAGTGTAGATATTTGCAAGTTCATACAGATAGCTGTGTAGATATTTCCATGTTTATAGAGATAGCGGTTTAGATATTTCCGTGTTCATACAGATGGCAGTGTAGATATTTCCATGTTTATAGAGATGGCGGTGTAGATATTTTCATGTTTACACAGATGGCAGTGTAGATATTTCCATGTTTACACAGATAGCGGTGTAGATATTTCCATGTTTACACAGATAGCGGTGTGGATATTTCCATGTTTATGCAGATAGCGGTGTAGATATTTCCATGTTTATACAGATAGTGGTGCGGATATTTCCATGTTTATACAGATAGTGGTGCACATATTTCCATGATTATACAGATAGCGGTGTAGATATTTCCATCTTATTACAGATGGAGGTGTAGATATGTCCGTGTTCGTACAGATGGCGGTGTAGATATTTCCATGTTCATACAGAAGGCGGTGTAGATATTCCGAAGTTTATAGTGATTGCTCTGTAGTTATTTCCATATTTATAGAGAAATCTGTGTAGATATTTCCATGTATATGCAGATAGCTGTGTAGATATTTCCATGTTCATGCAGATAGCGGTTTAGATATTTCCATGTTCATCCAGATGCCGGTGTAGATATATCCATGTTCATACAGATGGGGGTGAAGATATTTCTATGTTCATACAGATGGTGGTGTAGATATTTCTATGTTCATACAGATGGCGGTGTAGATATTTCCATGTTCATACAGATGGCGGTGTAGATATTTACATGTACATACAAATTGCGGTGTAGATATTTCTATGTTCATAGCGATGGCGGTGTAGATATTTCCATGTTTGTACGGATAGCAGTGTAGTTATTTCCATGTTTATAGAGATAGCAGTGTAGATGTTTCCATTGATATACAGATAGCTGTGTAGATATTTCCATGTTCGTACAGATAGCGGTGTAGATATTTCCATGTTCATACAGATAACGGTGTAGATATTTCAATGTTCATACAGATAGTGGTGTAGATATTTCCATGTTCGTACAGTTAGCGGTGTAGATATTTCCATGTTCATACAGATGGCGGTGTACATATTTACATGTTCATACAGATGACGGTGCAGGTATTTCCATGTTCGTACAGATGGCGGTGTAGATATTTCCATGTTCATAGAGATGGCGGTGTAGGTATTTCCAACTTTATGCAGATAGCGGTATAGATATTTCCATGTTTATACAGATGGTGGTGTAGATATATCCATGTTTATAGAGATGGCGGTCTAGGTATTTCCATGTTTAAAGAGATAGTGGTGTAGTTATTTCCAAGTTTATAGAGACAGCGTTGTAGATATTTCCATGTTTATACAGATAACGGTGAAGATATTTCCATGTTTATACAGATAGCGGTGTAGATATTTCCATGTTTATACAGATAGCAGTGTAGATTTTTCCATGTTTATAGAGATAGTGGTGTAGATAATTCCAATTTTATACAGATAACAGTGTAGATATTTCCAAATTCATACAGATAGGGGTTGTAGATATTTCCACGTTTATAGAGATGGCGGTGTAGATATTTCCATGTTCATACAGATGGCGGGGTAGATATTTCCATGTTTATAGAGATGGCGGTGTATATATTTTCATGTTTACACAGATGGCGGTGTAGATATTTCCATGTTTACACAGATAGCGTTGTAGACATTTCCATGTTTACATGGATAGCGGTGTGGATATTTCCATGTTTATGCAGATAGCGGTGTAGACATTTCCATGTTTATACAGATAGTGGTGCGGATATTTCCATGTTTATACAGATAATGGTGCTGATATTTCCATGTTTATACAGATAGCGTTGTAGATATTTCCATCTTATTACAGATGGCGGTGTAGGTATTTCCATGTTCGTACAGATGGCGGTGTAGATATTTCCATGTTCATACAGATGGCGGTGTAGATTTTTCGAAGTTTATAGAGATAGCGCTGTAGTTATTTCCATATTTATAGAGAAATCTGTGTAGATATTTCCATGTATATGCAGATAGCTGTGTAGATATTTCCATGTTCATGCAGATAGCGGTGTAGATATTTCCATGTTCATCCAGATGCCGGTGTAGATATATCCATGTTCATAGAGATGGCGGTGAAGATATTTCCATGTTCATACAGATGGCGGTGTAGATATTTCCATGTTCATACAAATGGCGGTGAATATATTTCCATGTTCATACACATAGCAGTGTAGATATTTCAATGTTCATACAGATAGCGATGTAGGTATTTCCATGTTCTTACAGTTAGCGGTGTAGATATTTCCATGTTCATGCAGAGGGCGCTGTAGATATTTCCATCTTCATACAGATGGCAGTGTAGATATTTCCATGTTCATACAGGTGGCGGTGTAGGTATTTCCATGTTTATACAGATAGCAGTGTAGTTATTTCCAAGTTTATAGAGACAGCGTTGTAGATATTTCCAAGTTTATACAGATAGCGGTGAAGATATTTCCATGTTTATACAGATAGCGGTGTAGACATTTCCATGTTTATATAGATAGCAGTGTGGATATTTCCATGTTTATAGAGATAGTGGTGTAGATAGTTTCAATTTTATACCGAGAGCAGTGTAGATATTTCCAAGTTCCTACAGAGAGCGGTGTAGATATTTCCACGTTTATAGAGATGGCGGTGTAGATATTTCCATGTTCATACAGATGGCGGTGTAGATATTTCCATGTTTATGGGGATGGCGGTGTAGATATTTTCATATTTACACAGATGGCGGTGTACATATTTCCATGTTTACACAGATAGCGGTGTAGACATTTCCATGTTTACACAGATAGCGGTGTGGATATTTCCATGTTTATGCAGATAGAAGTGTAGATATTTCCATGTTTATTCAGATAGCAGTGCGGATATTTCCAAGTTTATACAGATAGTTGGGCAGATGTTTCCATGTTTATACAGATATCGGTGTAGATATTTCCATCTTAATACATATGGCGGTGTAGATATGTCCATGTTTGTACAGATGGCAGTGTAGATATTTCCATGTTCATACAGATGGCGGTGTAGATATTTCGAAGTTTATAGAGATAGCGCTGTTGTTATTTCCATATTTATAGAGAAATCTGTGTAGATATTTCCACGTATATTCAGACAGCTGTTTAGATATTTAAATGTTCATGCAGATAGCGGTGTAGATATTTCCATGTTCATGCAGATGCCGGTGTACATATATCCATGTTCATACAAATGGCGGAGAAGATATTTCCATGTTCATACAGATGGCGGTGTAGATATTTCCACGTTCATACAAATGGCGGTGTAGATATTTCCATGTTCATAGAGATGGCGGTGTAGATATTTCCATGTTTATACAGATAGCAGTGTAGTTATTTCCATGTTTATAGAGATAGCAATGTAGATATTTCCATTGATATACAGATAGCTGTGACGATATTTGCATGTTCATACAGATAGCGGTGTAGATATTTCCATGTTCGTACAGGTAGCGGTGTAGATATTTCCATGTTCTTACAGATAGCGGTGTAGATATTTCCATGTTCATACAGATAGCGGTGTAGATATTTCCATGTTCATACAGTTAGCGGTGTAGATATTTCCATGTTCATATAGATGGCGGTGTAGATATTTACATGTTCATACAGATGGCGGTATAGATATTTCCATGTTCGTACAGATGGCGGTGTAGATATTTCCATGTTCTTAGAGATGGCTTTGTAGATATTTCCATGTTTATGCAGATAGCGGTACAGATATTTCCATTTTTATACAGATGGTGGTGTAGATATTCCTATGTTTATAGAGATGGCGGTCTAGATATTTCCATGTTTACAGAGATAGTGGAGTAGCTATTTCCAAGTTTATAGAGACAGCGTTGTAGATATTTCCGTGTTTATACAGATAGCGGTGAAGATATTTCCATGTTTATACAGATAGCGGTGTAGATATTTCCATGCTTATACAGATAGCAGTGTAGATATTTCCATGTTTATTGAGATAGTGGTGTAGATAATTTCAATTTTATACAGACAGCATTCTAGATATTTCCAAGTTCATACAGATAGCGGTGTAGATATTTCAACGTTTATACAGATGGCGGTGTAGATATTTCCATGTTCATACAGATGGCGGTGTAGATATTTCCATGTTTATAGGGATGGCGGTGTAGATATTTTCATGCTTACACAGATGGCGGTGTAGATATTTCCATGTTTACACAGATAGCGGTGTAGACATTTCCATGTTTACACAGATGGCGGTGTGGATATTTCCATGTTTATGCAGATAGCAGTGTAGATATTTCCATGTTTATACAGATAGCGGTGCGGATATTTCCATGTTTATACAGATAGTTGGGCAGATATTTCCATGTTTATACAGATAGCGGTGCAGATATTTCCATCTTAATACAGATGGCGGTGTAGATATGTCCATGTTCGTATAGATGGCGGTGTAGATATTTCCATGTTCATACAGATGGCAGTGTAGATATTTCGAAGTTTATAGAGATAGCGCTGTAGATATTTGCACACTTATAGAGAAATCTGTGTAGATATTTCCATGTATATTCAGATAGCTGTGTAGATATATCCATGTTCATGCAGAGAGCGGTGTAGATATTTCCATGTTCATCCAGATGCTGGTGTACATATATCCATGTTCATACAGATGGCGATGAAGATATTTCCATGTTCATACAGATGGCGGTGTAGATATTTCCATGTTCATACAAACGGCGGTGTAGATATTTCCATGTTCATAGAGATGGTGGTGTAGATATTTCCATGTTCATACAAATGGCGGTGTAGATATTTCCATGTTCATAGAGATGGCGGTGCTGATATTTCCATATTTATAGAGATAGCAGTGTAGTTATTTCCATGTTTATAGAGATAGAAGTGTAGATATTTCCATTGATATACAGATAGCGGTGTAGATATTTCCATGTTTATGCAGATAGCGGTGTAGATATTTCCATGTTTATACAGATAGCGGTGCGGTTATTTCCATGTTTATGCAGATAGTCGTGCAGATATTTCCATGTTTATACAGATATCGGTGTAGATATATCCATCTTAGAACAGATGGAGGTGTAGATATGTCCATGTTCGTATAGATGGCGGTGTAGATATTTCCATGTTCATACAGATGGCGGTGTAGATATTTCGAAGTTTATAGAGATAGCGCTGTAGTTATTTCCATATTTATAGAGAAATCTGTGTAGATATTTCCATGTATATGCAGATAGCTGTGTAGATATTTCCATGTTCATGCACATAGCGGTGTAGATATTTCCATGTTCATCCAGATGGCGGTGTACATATATCCATGTTCATACAGATGGCGGTGAAGATATTTCCATGTTCATACAGATGGTGGTGTAGGTATTTCCATGTTCATACAAATGGCGGTGTAGATATTTCCATGTTCATAGAGATGGCAGTGTAGATATTTCCAGGTTCATACAAATGGCGGTGTAGATATTTCCATGTTCATAAAGATGGCCGTGTAGATATTTCCATGTTTATACAGATAGCAGTGTAGTTATTTCCATGTTTATAGAGATACCAGTGTGGATATTTCCATTGATAAACAGATAGCTGTGTAGATATTTCCATGTTCATACAGAGGGCGGTGTAGATATTTACATGTTCATACAGATGGTGATGTGGATATTTCCATGTTCATACAGATAGCGGTGTAGAGACTTCCATGTTCATACAGATAGCGGTGTAGATATTTCCACATTCATACAGATAGCGGTCTAGATTTTTCCAGGTTCATACCAATAGCGGTGTAGACATTTCCATGTTCATACAGTTAGTGGTGTAGATATTTCCATGTTCATACAGATGGCGGTGTAGATATTTACAAGTTCATACAGATGGCGGTGTAGATATTTCCATGTTCGTACGGATGGCAGTGTAGATATTTCCATGTTCATACAGGTGGCGGTGTAGATATTTCCATGTTTATGCAGATAGTAGTGTAGTTATTTCCATGTTTATAGAGATAGCAGTGTAGATATTTCCATTGATATACAGATAGCTCTGTAGATATTTGCATGGTCATACAGATAGCGCTGTAGTTATTTCCATGCCCATACAGATAGCGGTGTAGATATTTCCATGTTCATACAGATAGCGGTGTAGATATTTCCATGTTCATACAGATAACTGTGTAGATATTTCCATGTTCATACAGATAGCGGTGTAGATATTTCCATGTTCATACAGTTAGCGGTGTAGATATTTCCATGTTCATACAGTTGGCGGTGTAGATATTTCCATGTTCGTACAGATGGCGGTGTAGAAATTTCCATGTTCGTACAGATGGCGGTGTAGATATTTCCTTGTTCATACGGATGGCGGTGTACATATTTCCATGTTCATACAGGTGGCGGTGTAGATATTTCCCTGTTTATACAGATAGCAGTGTAGTTATTTCCATGTTTATAGAGATAGCAGTGTAGACAGTTCCATTGATATACAGATAGCTGTGTAGATATTTGCATGTTCATTCAGATAGCGGTGTAGATATTTCCATGTTCATGCAGATGGCGGTGTAGATATTTCCATGTTCATACAGATGGTGGTGTAGATATTTCCATCTTCATACAGATGGCGGTGTAGATATTTCCATGTTCATAGAGATAGCGGTGCAGATATTTCCATGTTCATACAGCTAGCGGTGTAGATATTTCCATGTTCATACAGATGGCGGTGTAGATATTTACATGTTCATACACATGGCAGTGTAGATATTTCCATGTTCGTACGGATGGCAGTATAGATATTTCCATGTTCATACTGGTGACGGTGTAGATATTTCCATGTTTATACAGATAGCAGTGTAGTTATTTCCATGTTTATAGAGATAGCTGTGTAGATATTTCCATTGATATACAGATAGCTGTGTAGATATTTGCATGTTCATACAGATAGCGGTGTAGATATTTCCATGTTTGTACAGATAGCGGTGTAGATATTTCCATGTTCATACAGATAGCGGTGTAGATATTTCCATGTTCATACAGATAACGGTGGAGATATTTCCATGTTCATACAGATAGCGGTGTAGATATTTCCATGTTCATACAGTTAGTAGTGTAGATATTTCCATGCTCATACAGATGGCGGTGTAGATATTTACATGTTCATACACATGGCACTGTAGATATTTCCATGTTCGTACGGATGGCAGTATAGATATTTCCATGTTCATACTGGTGACGGTGTAGATATTTCCATGTTTATACTGATAGCAGTGTAGTTATTTCCATGTTTATAGAGATAGCTGTGTAGATATTTCCATTGATATACAGATAGCTGTGTAGATATTTGCATGTTCATACATATAGCGGTGTAGATATTTCCCTGTTCGTACAGATACAGGTGTAGATATTTCCATGTTCATACAGATAACGGTGTAGATATTTCCATGTTCATACAGATAACGGTTGAGATATTTCCATGTTCATACAGATAGCGGTGTAGATATTTCCATGTTCGTACAGATAGCGGTGTAGATATTTCCATGTTCATACAGATAGCGGTGTAGATATTTCCATGTTCATACCGATAGCGGTGTAGATATTTCCATGTTCATACCAATAGCGGTGTAGATATTTCCATGTTCAGTTAGCGGTGTAGATATTTACATGTTCATACAGATGGCGCTGTAGATATTTCCATGTTCGTGCGGATGGAAGTGTAGATATTTCCAAGTTCATACAGGTGGCGGTGTAGATATTTCCCTGTTTATACAGATAGCAGTGTAGTTATTTCCATGTTTATACAGATAGCAGTGTAGGTATTTCCATTGATATACAGATGGCTGTGTAGATATTTGCATGTTCATACAGATAGCGGTGTACATATTTCCATGTTCGTACAGATAGCAGTGTAGATATTTCCATGTTCATACAGATAGCGGTGGAGATATTTCCATGTTCATACAGATAACGGTGTAGATATTTCCATGTTTATACAGATAGCAGTGTAGTTATTTCCTTGTTTGTAGAGATAGTGGTGTAGATAATTTCAATTTCATACAGATAGCTGTGTAGACATTTGCATGTTCATACGGATAGCTGTGTAGATAATTCCATGTTCATACAGATAGCGGTGTAGATATTTCCATGTTCATGCAGATAGCGGTGTAGATAATTCCATGTTCATACCAATAGCGGTGTAGATATTTCCATGTCCATACAGATAGCGGTGTAGATATTTCCATGTTCATACAGATGGTGGTGTAGATATTTACATGTCCATACAGATGGCGGTGTAGTTATTTCCATCTTCATACGATGGCAGTGTAGATATTTCCATGTTCATACAGGTGGCGGTGTAGATATTTCCATGTTTATACAGATAGCAGTGTAGTTATTTCCATGTTTATAGAGATAGCAGTGAAGGTATTTCCATGCATATACAGATAGCTGTGTAGATATTTGCATGTTCATACAGATAGCGATGTAAATATTTCCATGTTCGTACAGATAGTGGTGTAGATATTTCCATGTTCATACAGTTAGCGGTTTAGATATTTACATGTTCATACAGATAGCGGTGTAGAGATTTCCATGTTCGTACAGATGGCGGTGTAGATATTTCCATGTTCATAGAGATGGCGGTGTAGATATTTCCATGTTTATGCAGATAGCGGTGTAGATATTTCCATGTTTATACAGATGGTGGTGTAGATATTTCCATGTTCATAGAGATGGCGGTCTAGATATTTCCATGTTTATAGAGATAGTGGTGTAGTTATTTCCAAGTTTATAGAGACAGCGTTGTAGATATTTCCATGTTTATACAGATAGCGGTGAAGGTGTTTCCATGTTTATACAGATAGCGGTGTAGATATTTCCATGTTTATACAGATAGCATTGTAGATATTTCCAAATTCATACAGACAGCGGTGTAGATATTTCCACGTTGATAGAGATGGCGGTGTAGATATTTCCATGTTCATACAGATGGCGGTGTAGATATTTCCATGTTTATAGACATATCGGTGTAGATATTTTCATGTTTACACAGATGGCGGTGTAGATATTTCCGTGTTTACTCAGATAGCGGTGTGGATATTTCCATGTTTATGCAGATAGCGGTGTAGATATTTCCATGTTTATACAGACAGCGGTGCGGATATTTCCATGTTTATACAGATAGTTGGGCAGATATTTCCATGATTGTACAGATAGCGGTGTAGATGTTTCCATCTTAATACAGATGGTGGTGTAGATATGTCCATGTTCGTACAGATGGCGTTGTACATATTTCCATGTTCATACAGATGGCGGTGTAGATATTTCAAAGTTTATAGAGATAGCGCTGTAGTTATTTCTATATTTATATAGAAATCTGTGTAGATATTTCCATGTATATGCAGATAGCTCTGTAGATATTTCCATGTTCATGCAGAAAGCGGTGTAGATATTTCCATGTTCATCCAGATGCCAGTGTAGATATATCCAGGTTCATACAGATGGCGGTGAAGATATTTCCATGTTCATATAGATGGCGGTGTAGTTATTTCCATATTCATACAAATGGCGGTGTAGATATTTCCATGTTCATAGAGATGGCGGTGTAGATATTTCTATGTTCATAGAAATGGCGGTGTAGATATTTCCATGTTCATATAGATGGCGGTGTAGATATTTCCATGTTTATACAGATAGCAGTGTAGTTATTACCATGTTTATAGAGATAGCATTGTAGATATTTCCATTGATATACAGATATCTGTGAAGATATTTGGAAGTTCATACAGATAGCGGTGTAGATATTTCCATGTTCATGCAGATAGCGGTATAGATATTTCCATGTTCATACAGATAACGGTGTAGATATTTCCATGTTCATACAGATAGTGGTGCAGATATTTCGATGTTCATACAGTTAGCGGTGTAGATATTTACATGTTCATACAGATGGCGGTGTAGATATTTACATGTTCATACAGATGGCGGTGTAGATATTTCCATGTTCGTACAGGTGGCGGTGTAGATATTTCCTTGTTCATAGAGATGGCGGTGTAGATATTTACATGTTTATGTAGATAGCGGTATAGATATTTCCATGTTTATAGAGATGGCGGTCTAGATATTTCTTTGTTTATAGAGATAGTGGTGTAGTTATTTCCAAGTTTATAGAGACAGCGTTGTAGATATTTCCATGTTTATACAGATAGCGGTGAAGATATTTCCATGTTTATACGGATAGGGGTGTAGTTATTTACATGTTTATACAGATAGCGATGTAGATATTTCCATGTTGATAGAGATAGTGGTGTAGATAATTCCAATTTTATACAGATAGCAGTGTAGATATTTCCAAGTGCGTACAGATAGCGGTGTAGATATTTCCAAGTTTATAGAGATGGCGGTATAGATATTTCCATGTTCATACAGATGGCAGTGTAGATATTTCCATGTTTATAGAGATGGCGGTGTAGATATTTTCATGTTTACACAGATGGCGGTGTAGATATTTCCATGTTTACACAGATAGTGGTGTAGACATTTCCATGTTAACACAGATAGCTGTGAGGATATTTCCATGTTTATGCAGATAGCGGTGTAGATATTTCCATGCTTATACAGATGGCGGTGCGGATATTTCCATGTTTATACAGATAGTGGTGCAGATATTTCCAAGTTTATACAGATAGCGGTGTAGATATTTCCATCTTATTACAGATAGCGGTGTAGATATGTCCATGTTCGTACAGATGGCCGTGTAGATATTTCCATGTTCATACAGATGGCTTTGTAGATATTTCGATGTTCATACAGATGGCGGTGTAGATATTTACATGTTCATACAGATGGCGGGGCAGATATTTCCATGTTCGTACGGATGGCAGTGTAGATATTTCCATGTTCATAGAGGTGGCGGTGTATATATTTCCATGTTTATACAGATAGCGGTATAGGTATTTCCATGTATATACAGATGGTGGTGTAGATATATCCATGTTTATAGAGATGGCAGTCAAGATATTTCCTTGTTTACAGAGATAGCGGTGTAGTTATTTCCAAGTTTATAGAGACAGCGTTGTAGATATTTCCAAGTTTATACAGATAGCGGTGAAGATATTTCCATGTTTATACAGATAGCGGTGTAGACATTTCCATGTTTATATAGATAGCAGTGTGGATATTTCCATGTTTATAGAGATAGTGGTGTAGATAGTTTCAATTTTATACCGAGAGCAGTGTAGATATTTCCAAGTTCCTACAGAGAGCGGTGTAGATATTTCCACGTTTATAGAGATGGCGGTGTAGATATTTCCATGTTCATACAGATGGCGGTGTAGATATTTCCATGTTTATGGGGATGGCGGTGTAGATATTTTCATATTTACACAGATGGCGGTGTACATATTTCCATGTTTACACAGATAGCGGTGTAGACATTTCCATGTTTACACAGATAGCGGTGTGGATATTTCCATGTTTATGCAGATAGAAGTGTAGATATTTCCATGTTTATTCAGATAGCAGTGCGGATATTTCCAAGTTTATACAGATAGTTGGGCAGATGTTTCCATGTTTATACAGATATCGGTGTAGATATTTCCATCTTAATACATATGGCGGTGTAGATATGTCCATGTTTGTACAGATGGCAGTGTAGATATTTCCATGTTCATACAGATGGCGGTGTAGATATTTCGAAGTTTATAGAGATAGCGCTGTTGTTATTTCCATATTTATAGAGAAATCTGTGTAGATATTTCCACGTATATTCAGACAGCTGTTTAGATATTTAAATGTTCATGCAGATAGCGGTGTAGATATTTCCATGTTCATGCAGATGCCGGTGTACATATATCCATGTTCATACAAATGGCGGAGAAGATATTTCCATGTTCATACAGATGGCGGTGTAGATATTTCCACGTTCATACAAATGGCGGTGTAGATATTTCCATGTTCATAGAGATGGCGGTGTAGATATTTCCATGTTTATACAGATAGCAGTGTAGTTATTTCCATGTTTATAGAGATAGCAATGTAGATATTTCCATTGATATACAGATAGCTGTGACGATATTTGCATGTTCATACAGATAGCGGTGTAGATATTTCCATGTTCGTACAGGTAGCGGTGTAGATATTTCCATGTTCTTACAGATAGCGGTGTAGATATTTCCATGTTCATACAGATAGCGGTGTAGATATTTCCATGTTCATACAGTTAGCGGTGTAGATATTTCCATGTTCATATAGATGGCGGTGTAGATATTTACATGTTCATACAGATGGCGGTATAGATATTTCCATGTTCGTACAGATGGCGGTGTAGATATTTCCATGTTCTTAGAGATGGCTTTGTAGATATTTCCATGTTTATGCAGATAGCGGTACAGATATTTCCATTTTTATACAGATGGTGGTGTAGATATTCCTATGTTTATAGAGATGGCGGTCTAGATATTTCCATGTTTACAGAGATAGTGGAGTAGCTATTTCCAAGTTTATAGAGACAGCGTTGTAGATATTTCCGTGTTTATACAGATAGCGGTGAAGATATTTCCATGTTTATACAGATAGCGGTGTAGATATTTCCATGCTTATACAGATAGCAGTGTAGATATTTCCATGTTTATTGAGATAGTGGTGTAGATAATTTCAATTTTATACAGACAGCATTCTAGATATTTCCAAGTTCATACAGATAGCGGTGTAGATATTTCAACGTTTATACAGATGGCGGTGTAGATATTTCCATGTTCATACAGATGGCGGTGTAGATATTTCCATGTTTATAGGGATGGCGGTGTAGATATTTTCATGCTTACACAGATGGCGGTGTAGATATTTCCATGTTTACACAGATAGCGGTGTAGACATTTCCATGTTTACACAGATGGCGGTGTGGATATTTCCATGTTTATGCAGATAGCAGTGTAGATATTTCCATGTTTATACAGATAGCGGTGCGGATATTTCCATGTTTATACAGATAGTTGGGCAGATATTTCCATGTTTATACAGATAGCGGTGCAGATATTTCCATCTTAATACAGATGGCGGTGTAGATATGTCCATGTTCGTATAGATGGCGGTGTAGATATTTCCATGTTCATACAGATGGCAGTGTAGATATTTCGAAGTTTATAGAGATAGCGCTGTAGATATTTGCACACTTATAGAGAAATCTGTGTAGATATTTCCATGTATATTCAGATAGCTGTGTAGATATATCCATGTTCATGCAGAGAGCGGTGTAGATATTTCCATGTTCATCCAGATGCTGGTGTACATATATCCATGTTCATACAGATGGCGATGAAGATATTTCCATGTTCATACAGATGGCGGTGTAGATATTTCCATGTTCATACAAACGGCGGTGTAGATATTTCCATGTTCATAGAGATGGTGGTGTAGATATTTCCATGTTCATACAAATGGCGGTGTAGATATTTCCATGTTCATAGAGATGGCGGTGCTGATATTTCCATATTTATAGAGATAGCAGTGTAGTTATTTCCATGTTTATAGAGATAGAAGTGTAGATATTTCCATTGATATACAGATAGCGGTGTAGATATTTCCATGTTTATGCAGATAGCGGTGTAGATATTTCCATGTTTATACAGATAGCGGTGCGGTTATTTCCATGTTTATGCAGATAGTCGTGCAGATATTTCCATGTTTATACAGATATCGGTGTAGATATATCCATCTTAGAACAGATGGAGGTGTAGATATGTCCATGTTCGTATAGATGGCGGTGTAGATATTTCCATGTTCATACAGATGGCGGTGTAGATATTTCGAAGTTTATAGAGATAGCGCTGTAGTTATTTCCATATTTATAGAGAAATCTGTGTAGATATTTCCATGTATATGCAGATAGCTGTGTAGATATTTCCATGTTCATGCACATAGCGGTGTAGATATTTCCATGTTCATCCAGATGGCGGTGTACATATATCCATGTTCATACAGATGGCGGTGAAGATATTTCCATGTTCATACAGATGGTGGTGTAGGTATTTCCATGTTCATACAAATGGCGGTGTAGATATTTCCATGTTCATAGAGATGGCAGTGTAGATATTTCCAGGTTCATACAAATGGCGGTGTAGATATTTCCATGTTCATAAAGATGGCCGTGTAGATATTTCCATGTTTATACAGATAGCAGTGTAGTTATTTCCATGTTTATAGAGATACCAGTGTGGATATTTCCATTGATAAACAGATAGCTGTGTAGATATTTCCATGTTCATACAGAGGGCGGTGTAGATATTTACATGTTCATACAGATGGTGATGTGGATATTTCCATGTTCATACAGATAGCGGTGTAGAGACTTCCATGTTCATACAGATAGCGGTGTAGATATTTCCACATTCATACAGATAGCGGTCTAGATTTTTCCAGGTTCATACCAATAGCGGTGTAGACATTTCCATGTTCATACAGTTAGTGGTGTAGATATTTCCATGTTCATACAGATGGCGGTGTAGATATTTACAAGTTCATACAGATGGCGGTGTAGATATTTCCATGTTCGTACGGATGGCAGTGTAGATATTTCCATGTTCATACAGGTGGCGGTGTAGATATTTCCATGTTTATGCAGATAGTAGTGTAGTTATTTCCATGTTTATAGAGATAGCAGTGTAGATATTTCCATTGATATACAGATAGCTCTGTAGATATTTGCATGGTCATACAGATAGCGCTGTAGTTATTTCCATGCCCATACAGATAGCGGTGTAGATATTTCCATGTTCATACAGATAGCGGTGTAGATATTTCCATGTTCATACAGATAACTGTGTAGATATTTCCATGTTCATACAGATAGCGGTGTAGATATTTCCATGTTCATACAGTTAGCGGTGTAGATATTTCCATGTTCATACAGTTGGCGGTGTAGATATTTCCATGTTCGTACAGATGGCGGTGTAGAAATTTCCATGTTCGTACAGATGGCGGTGTAGATATTTCCTTGTTCATACGGATGGCGGTGTACATATTTCCATGTTCATACAGGTGGCGGTGTAGATATTTCCCTGTTTATACAGATAGCAGTGTAGTTATTTCCATGTTTATAGAGATAGCAGTGTAGACAGTTCCATTGATATACAGATAGCTGTGTAGATATTTGCATGTTCATTCAGATAGCGGTGTAGATATTTCCATGTTCATGCAGATGGCGGTGTAGATATTTCCATGTTCATACAGATGGTGGTGTAGATATTTCCATCTTCATACAGATGGCGGTGTAGATATTTCCATGTTCATAGAGATAGCGGTGCAGATATTTCCATGTTCATACAGCTAGCGGTGTAGATATTTCCATGTTCATACAGATGGCGGTGTAGATATTTACATGTTCATACACATGGCAGTGTAGATATTTCCATGTTCGTACGGATGGCAGTATAGATATTTCCATGTTCATACTGGTGACGGTGTAGATATTTCCATGTTTATACAGATAGCAGTGTAGTTATTTCCATGTTTATAGAGATAGCTGTGTAGATATTTCCATTGATATACAGATAGCTGTGTAGATATTTGCATGTTCATACAGATAGCGGTGTAGATATTTCCATGTTCGTACAGATAGCGGTGTAGATATTTCCATGTTCATACAGATAGCGGTGTAGATATTTCCATGTTCATACAGATAACGGTGGAGATATTTCCATGTTCATACAGATAGCGGTGTAGATATTTCCATGTTCATACAGTTAGTAGTGTAGATATTTCCATGCTCATACAGATGGCGGTGTAGATATTTACATGTTCATACACATGGCACTGTAGATATTTCCATGTTCGTACGGATGGCAGTATAGATATTTCCATGTTCATACTGGTGACGGTGTAGATATTTCCATGTTTATACTGATAGCAGTGTAGTTATTTCCATGTTTATAGAGATAGCTGTGTAGATATTTCCATTGATATACAGATAGCTGTGTAGATATTTGCATGTTCATACATATAGCGGTGTAGATATTTCCCTGTTCGTACAGATACAGGTGTAGATATTTCCATGTTCATACAGATAACGGTGTAGATATTTCCATGTTCATACAGATAACGGTTGAGATATTTCCATGTTCATACAGATAGCGGTGTAGATATTTCCATGTTCGTACAGATAGCGGTGTAGATATTTCCATGTTCATACAGATAGCGGTGTAGATATTTCCATGTTCATACCGATAGCGGTGTAGATATTTCCATGTTCATACCAATAGCGGTGTAGATATTTCCATGTTCAGTTAGCGGTGTAGATATTTACATGTTCATACAGATGGCGCTGTAGATATTTCCATGTTCGTGCGGATGGAAGTGTAGATATTTCCAAGTTCATACAGGTTGCGGTGTAGATATTTCCCTGTTTATACAGATAGCAGTGTAGTTATTTCCATGTTTATACAGATAGCAATGTAGGTATTTCCATTGATATACAGATGGCTGTGTAGATATTTGCATGTTCATACAGATAGCGGTGTACATATTTCCATGTTCGTACAGATAGCAGTGTAGATATTTCCATGTTCATACAGATAGCGGTGGAGATATTTCCATGTTCATACAGATAACGGTGTAGATATTTCCATGTTCATACAGATAGCGGTGTAGATATTTCCATGTTCATACAGTTAGCGGTGTAGATATTTCCATGTTCATATAGATGGCGGTGTAGATATTTACATGTTCATACAGATGGCGGTATAGATATTTCCATGTTCGTACATATGGCGGTGTAGATATTTCCATGTTCTTAGAGATGGCTTTGTAGATATTTCCATGTTTATGCAGATAGCGGTACAGATATTTCCATTTTTATACAGATGGTGGTGTAGATATTCCTATGTTTATAGAGATGGCGGTCTAGATATTTCCATGTTTACAGAGATAGTGGAGTAGCTATTTCCAAGTTTATAGAGACAGCGTTGTAGATATTTCCATGTTTATACAGATAGCGGTGAAGATATTTCCATGTTTATACAGATAGCGGTGTAGATATTTCCATGCTTATACAGATAGCAGTGTAGATATTTCCATGTTTATTGAGATAGTGGTGTAGATAATTTCAATTTTATACAGACAGCATTCTAGATATTTCCAAGTTCATACAGATAGCGGTGTAGATATTTCAACGTTTATACAGATGGCGGTGTAGATATTTCCATGTTCATACAGATGGCGGTGTAGATATTTCCATGTTTATAGGGATGGCGGTGTAGATATTTTCATGCTTACACAGATGGCGGTGTAGATATTTCCATGTTTACACAGATAGCGGTGTAGACATTTCCATGTTTACACAGATGGCGGTGTGGATATTTCCATGTTTATGCAGATAGCAGTGTAGATATTTCCATGTTTATACAGATAGCGGTGCGGATATTTCCATGTTTATACAGATAGTTGGGCAGATATTTCCATGTTTATACAGATAGCGGTGCAGATATTTCCATCTTAATACAGATGGCGGTGTAGATATGTCCATGTTCGTATAGATGGCGGTGTAGATATTTCCATGTTCATACAGATGGCAGTGTAGATATTTCGAAGTTTATAGAGATAGCGCTGTAGATATTTGCACACTTATAGAGAAATCTGTGTAGATATTTCCATGTATATTCAGATAGCTGTGTAGATATATCCATGTTCATGCAGAGAGCGGTGTAGATATTTCCATGTTCATCCAGATGCTGGTGTACATATATCCATGTTCATACAGATGGCGATGAAGATATTTCCATGTTCATACAGATGGCGGTGTAGATATTTCCATGTTCATACAAACGGCGGTGTAGATATTTCCATGTTCATAGAGAAGGTGGTGTAGATATTTCCATGTTCATACAAATGGCGGTGTAGATATTTCCATGTTCATAGAGATGGCGGGGCTGATATTTCCATATTTATAGAGATAGCAGTGTAGTTATTTCCATGTTTATAGAGATAGTAGTGTAGATATTTCCATTGATATACAGATAGCGGTGTAGATATTTCCATGTTTATGCAGATAGCGGTGTAGATATTTCCATGTTTATACAGATAGCGGTGCGGTTATTTCCATGTTTATGCAGATAGTCGTGCAGATATTTCCATGTTTATACAGATATCGGTGTAGATATATCCATCTTAGAAAGGATGGAGGTGTAGATATGTCCATGTTCGTATAGATGGCGGTGTAGATATTTCCATGTTCATACAGATGGCGGTGTAGATATTTCGAAGTTTATAGAGATAGCGCTGTAGTTATTTCCATATTTATAGAGAAATCTGTGTAGATATTTCCATGTATATGCAGATAGCTGTGTAGATATTTCCATGTTCATGCACATAGCGGTGTAGATATTTCCATGTTCATCCAGATGGCGGTGTACATATATCCATGTTCATACAGATGGCGGTGAAGATATTTCCATGTTCATACAGATGGTGGTGTAGGTATTTCCATGTTCATACAAATGGCGGTGTAGATATTTCCATGTTCATAGAGATGGCAGTGTAGATATTTCCAGGTTCATACAAATGGCGGTGTAGATATTTCCATGTTCATAAAGATGGCCGTGTAGATATTTCCATGTTTATACAGATAGCAGTATAGTTATTTCCATGTTTATAGAGATACCAGTGTGGATATTTCCATTGATAAACAGATAGCTGTGTAGATATTTCCATGTTCATACAGAGGGCGGTGTAGATATTTACATGTTCATACAGATGGTGATTTGGATATTTCCATGTTCATACAGATAGCGGTGTAGAGATTTCCATGTTCATACAGATAGCGGTGTAGATATTTCCACATTCATACAGATAGCGGTCTAGATTTTTCCAGGTTCATACCAATAGCGGTGTAGACATTTCCATGTTCATACAGTTAGTGGTGTAGATATTTCCATGTTCATACAGATGGCGGTGTAGATATTTACAAGTTCATACAGATGGCGGTGTAGATATTTCCATGTTCGTACGGATGGCAGTGTAGATATTTCCATGTTCATACAGGTGGCGGTGTAGATATTTCCATGTTTATGCAGATAGTAGTGTAGTTATTTCCATGTTTATAGAGATAGCAGTGTAGATATTTCCATTGATATACAGATAGCTCTGTAGATATTTGCATTGTCATACAGATAGCGCTGTAGGTATTTCCATGCTCATACAGATAGCGGTGTAGATATTTCCATGTTCATACAGATAGCGGTGTAGATATTTCCATGTTCATACAGATAACTGTGTAGATATTTCCATGTTCATACAGATAGCGGTGTAGATATTTCCATGTTCATACAGTTAGCGGTGTAGATATTTCCATGTTCATACAGATGGCGGTGTAGATATTTCCATGTTCGTACAGATGGCGGTATAGATATTTCCATGTTCGTACAGATGGCGGTGCAGATATTTCCATGTTCATAGAGATGGCGGTGTAGATATTTCCATGTTTATGCAGATAGCGGTATAGATATTTCCATGTTTATACAGATGGTGGTGTAGATATTTCCATGTTTATAGAGACGGCGGTCTAGATATTTCCATGTTTACAGAGATAGTGGTGTAGTTATTTCTAATTTTATAGAGACAGCTTTGTAGGGATTTCCATGTTTATACAGATAGCGGTGAAGATATTTCCATGTTTATACACATAGCGGTGTAGATATTTCCATGTTTATACAGATAGCAGTGTAGATATTTCCATGTTTATAGAGATAGTGGTGTAGATAATTTCAATTTTATACAGAGGGCAGTGTAGATATTTCCACGTTCATACAGATAGCGGTGTAGATATTTCCACGTTTATAGAGATGGCGGTGCAGATATTTCCATGCTCATACAGAGGACGGTGTAGATATTTGCATGTTTATAGGGATGGCGGTGTAGATATTTTCATGTTTACACAGATGGCGGTGTAGATATTTCCATGTTTACACAGATAGCGGTGTAGACATTTCCATGTTTACACAGATAGCGGTGTGGATATTTCCGTGTTCATGCAGATAGCAGTGTAGATATTTCCATGTTTATACAGATAGCGGTGCGGATATTTCCATGTTTATACAGATAGTTGGGCCGATATTTCCATGTTTATAGAGATAGCGGTGTAGATATTTCCATCTTAATACAGATGGCGGTGTAGATATGTCCATGTTTGTACAGATGGTGGTGTAGATATTTCCATGTTCATACAGATGGCGGTGTAGATATTTCGAAGTTTATAGAGATAGCGCTGTAGTTATTTCCATATTTATAGAGAAATCTGTGTAGATTTTTCCATGTATATTCAGATAGCTGTGTAGATAGATCCATGTTCATGCAGATAGCGGTGTAGATATTTCCATGTTCATCCAGATGCTGGTGTACATATATCCATGTTCATATAGATGGCGTTGAAGATATTTCCATGTTCATACAGATGGTGGTGTAGATATTTCCATGTTCATACAAATGGCGCTGTAGATATTTCCATGTTCATAGAGATGGCGGTGTAGATATTTCCATGTTCATACAAATGGCGGTGTAGATATTTCCATGTTCATAGAGATGGCGGTGTTGATATTTCCATATTTATAGAGATAGCAGTGTAGTTATTTCCATGTTTATAGAGATAGCAGTGTAGATATTTCCATTGATATACAGATAGCTGTGTAGATATTTGCATGTTCATAGAGATAGCTGTGTAGATATTTCCATGTTCATACAGATATCGGTGTAGATATTTCCATGTTCATACAGATAACGGTGGAGATATTTCCATGTTCATACAGATAGCGGTGTAGATATTTCCATGTTCATACAGTTAGTAGTGTAGATATTTCCATGCTCATACAGATGGCGGTGTAGATATTTACATGTTCATACACATGGCACTGTAGATATTTCCATGTTCGTACGGATGGCAGTATAGATATTTCCATGTTCATACTGGTGACGGTGTAGATATTTCCATGTTTATACTGATAGCAGTGTAGTTATTTCCATGTTTATAGAGATAGCTGTGTAGATATTTCCATTGATATACAGATAGCTGTGTAGATATTTGCATGTTCATACATATAGCGGTGTAGATATTTCCCTGTTCGTACAGATACAGGTGTAGATATTTCCATGTTCATACAGATAACGGTGTAGATATTTCCATGTTCATACAGATAACGGTTGAGATATTTCCATGTTCATACAGATAGCGGTGTAGATATTTCCATGTTCGTACAGATAGCGGTGTAGATATTTCCATGTTCATACAGATAGCGGTGTAGATATTTCCATGTTCATACCGATAGCGGTGTAGATATTTCCATGTTCATACCAATAGCGGTGTAGATATTTCCATGTTCAGTTAGCGGTGTAGATATTTACATGTTCATACAGATGGCGCTGTAGATATTTCCATGTTCGTGCGGATGGAAGTGTAGATATTTCCAAGTTCATACAGGTGGCGGTGTAGATATTTCCCTGTTTATACAGATAGCAGTGTAGTTATTTCCATGTTTATACAGATAGCAGTGTAGGTATTTCCATTGATATACAGATGGCTGTGTAGATATTTGCATGTTCATACAGATAGCGGTGTACATATTTCCATGTTCGTACAGATAGCAGTGTAGATATTTCCATGTTCATACAGATAGCGGTGGAGATATTTCCATGTTCATACAGATAACGGTGTAGATATTTCCATGTTTATACAGATAGCAGTGTAGTTATTTCCTTGTTTGTAGAGATAGTGGTGTAGATAATTTCAATTTCATACAGATAGCTGTGTAGACATTTGCATGTTCATACGGATAGCTGTGTAGATAATTCCATGTTCATACAGATAGCGGTGTAGATATTTCCATGTTCATGCAGATAGCGGTGTAGATAATTCCATGTTCATACCAATAGCGGTGTAGATATTTCCATGTCCATACAGATAGCGGTGTAGATATTTCCATGTTCATACAGATGGTGGTGTAGATATTTACATGTCCATACAGATGGCGGTGTAGTTATTTCCATCTTCATACGATGGCAGTGTAGATATTTCCATGTTCATACAGGTGGCGGTGTAGATATTTCCATGTTTATACAGATAGCAGTGTAGTTATTTCCATGTTTATAGAGATAGCAGTGAAGGTATTTCCATGCATATACAGATAGCTGTGTAGATATTTGCATGTTCATACAGATAGCGATGTAAATATTTCCATGTTCGTACAGATAGTGGTGTAGATATTTCCATGTTCATACAGTTAGCGGTTTAGATATTTACATGTTCATACAGATAGCGGTGTAGAGATTTCCATGTTCGTACAGATGGCGGTGTAGATATTTCCATGTTCATAGAGATGGCGGTGTAGATATTTCCATGTTTATGCAGATAGCGGTGTAGATATTTCCATGTTTATACAGATGGTGGTGTAGATATTTCCATGTTCATAGAGATGGCGGTCTAGATATTTCCATGTTTATAGAGATAGTGGTGTAGTTATTTCCAAGTTTATAGAGACAGCGTTGTAGATATTTCCATGTTTATACAGATAGCGGTGAAGGTGTTTCCATGTTTATACAGATAGCGGTGTAGATATTTCCATGTTTATACAGATAGCATTGTAGATATTTCCAAATTCATACAGACAGCGGTGTAGATATTTCCACGTTGATAGAGATGGCAGTGTAGATATTTCCATGTTCATACAGATGGCGGTGTAGATATTTCCATGTTTATAGACATATCGGTGTAGATATTTTCATGTTTACACAGATGGCGGTGTAGATATTTCCGTGTTTACTCAGATAGCGGTGTGGATATTTCCATGTTTATGCAGATAGCGGTGTAGATATTTCCATGTTTATACAGACAGCGGTGCGGATATTTCCATGTTTATACAGATAGTTGGGCAGATATTTCCATGATTGTACAGATAGCGGTGTAGATGTTTCCATCTTAATACAGATGGTGGTGTAGATATGTCCATGTTCGTACAGATGGCGTTGTACATATTTCCATGTTCATACAGATGGCGGTGTAGATATTTCAAAGTTTATAGAGATAGCGCTGTAGTTATTTCTATATTTATATAGAAATCTGTGTAGATATTTCCATGTATATGCAGATAGCTCTGTAGATATTTCCATGTTCATGCAGAAAGCGGTGTAGATATTTCCATGTTCATCCAGATGCCAGTGTAGATATATCCAGGTTCATACAGATGGCGGTGAAGATATTTCCATGTTCATATAGATGGCGGTGTAGTTATTTCCATATTCATACAAATGGCGGTGTAGATATTTCCATGTTCATAGAGATGGCGGTGTAGATATTTCTATGTTCATAGAAATGGCGGTGTAGATATTTCCATGTTCATATAGATGGCGGTGTAGATATTTCCATGTTTATACAGATAGCAGTGTAGTTATTACCATGTTTATAGAGATAGCATTGTAGATATTTCCATTGATATACAGATATCTGTGAAGATATTTGGAAGTTCATACAGATAGCGGTGTAGATATTTCCATGTTCATGCAGATAGCGGTATAGATATTTCCATGTTCATACAGATAACGGTGTAGATATTTCCATGTTCATACAGATAGCGGTGCAGATATTTCGATGTTCATACAGTTAGCGGTGTAGATATTTCCATGTTCATACAGATGGCGGTGTAGATATTTACATGTTCATACAGATGGCGGTGTAGATATTTCCATGTTCGTACAGGTGGCGGTGTAGATATTTCCTTGTTCATAGAGATGGCGGTGTAGATATTTACATGTTTATGTAGATAGCGGTATAGATATTTCCATGTTTATAGAGATGGCGGTCTAGATATTTCTTTGTTTATAGAGATAGTGGTGTAGTTATTTCCAAGTTTATAGAGACAGCGTTGTAGATATTTCCATGTTTATACAGATAGCGGTGAAGATATTTCCATGTTTATACGGATAGGGGTGTAGTTATTTACATGTTTATACAGATAGCGATGTAGATATTTCCATGTTGATAGAGATAGTGGTGTAGATAATTCCAATTTTATACAGATAGCAGTGTAGATATTTCCAAGTGCGTACAGATAGCGGTGTAGATATTTCCAAGTTTATAGAGATGGCGGTATAGATATTTCCATGTTCATACAGATGGCGGTGTAGATATTTCCATGTTTATAGAGATGGCGGTGTAGATATTTTCATGTTTACACAGATGGCGGTGTAGATATTTCCATGTTTACACAGATAGTGGTGTAGACATTTCCATGTTAACACAGATAGCTGTGAGGATATTTCCATGTTTATGCAGATAGCGGTGTAGATATTTCCATGCTTATACAGATGGCGGTGCGGATATTTCCATGTTTATACAGATAGTGGTGCAGATATTTCCAAGTTTATACAGATAGCGGTGTAGATATTTCCATCTTATTACAGATAGCGGTGTAGATATGTCCATGTTCGTACAGATGGCCGTGTAGATATTTCCATGTTCATACAGATGGCTTTGTAGATATTTCGATGTTCATACAGATGGCGGTGTAGATATTTACATGTTCATACAGATGGCGGGGCAGATATTTCCATGTTCGTACGGATGGCAGTGTAGATATTTCCATGTTCATAGAGGTGGCGGTGTATATATTTCCATGTTTATACAGATAGCGGTATAGGTATTTCCATGTATATACAGATGGTGGTGTAGATATATCCATGTTTATAGAGATGGCAGTCAAGATATTTCCTTGTTTACAGAGATAGCGGTGTAGTTATTTCCAAGTTTATAGAGACAGCGTTGTAGATATTTCCAAGTTTATACAGATAGCGGTGAAGATATTTCCATGTTTATACAGATAGCGGTGTAGACATTTCCATGTTTATATAGATAGCAGTGTGGATATTTCCATGTTTATAGAGATAGTGGTGTAGATAGTTTCAATTTTATACCGAGAGCAGTGTAGATATTTCCAAGTTCCTACAGAGAGCGGTGTAGATATTTCCACGTTTATAGAGATGGCGGTGTAGATATTTCCATGTTCATACAGATGGCGGTGTAGATATTTCCATGTTTATGGGGATGGCGGTGTAGATATTTTCATATTTACACAGATGGCGGTGTACATATTTCCATGTTTACACAGATAGCGGTGTAGACATTTCCATGTTTACACAGATAGCGGTGTGGATATTTCCATGTTTATGCAGATAGAAGTGTAGATATTTCCATGTTTATTCAGATAGCAGTGCGGATATTTCCAAGTTTATACAGATAGTTGGGCAGATGTTTCCATGTTTATACAGATATCGGTGTAGATATTTCCATCTTAATACATATGGCGGTGTAGATATGTCCATGTTTGTACAGATGGCAGTGTAGATATTTCCATGTTCATACAGATGGCGGTGTAGATATTTCGAAGTTTATAGAGATAGCGCTGTTGTTATTTCCATATTTATAGAGAAATCTGTGTAGATATTTCCACGTATATTCAGACAGCTGTTTAGATATTTAAATGTTCATGCAGATAGCGGTGTAGATATTTCCATGTTCATGCAGATGCCGGTGTACATATATCCATGTTCATACAAATGGCGGAGAAGATATTTCCATGTTCATACAGATGGCGGTGTAGATATTTCCACGTTCATACAAATGGCGGTGTAGATATTTCCATGTTCATAGAGATGGCGGTGTAGATATTTCCATGTTTATACAGATAGCAGTGTAGTTATTTCCATGTTTATAGAGATAGCAATGTAGATATTTCCATTGATATACAGATAGCTGTGACGATATTTGCATGTTCATACAGATAGCGGTGTAGATATTTCCATGTTCGTACAGGTAGCGGTGTAGATATTTCCATGTTCTTACAGATAGCGGTGTAGATATTTCCATGTTCATACAGATAGCGGTGTAGATATTTCCATGTTCATACAGTTAGCGGTGTAGATATTTCCATGTTCATATAGATGGCGGTGTAGATATTTACATGTTCATACAGATGGCGGTATAGATATTTCCATGTTCGTACAGATGGCGGTGTAGATATTTCCATGTTCTTAGAGATGGCTTTGTAGATATTTCCATGTTTATGCAGATAGCGGTACAGATATTTCCATTTTTATACAGATGGTGGTGTAGATATTCCTATGTTTATAGAGATGGCGGTCTAGATATTTCCATGTTTACAGAGATAGTGGAGTAGCTATTTCCAAGTTTATAGAGACAGCGTTGTAGATATTTCCGTGTTTATACAGATAGCGGTGAAGATATTTCCATGTTTATACAGATAGCGGTGTAGATATTTCCATGCTTATACAGATAGCAGTGTAGATATTTCCATGTTTATTGAGATAGTGGTGTAGATAATTTCAATTTTATACAGACAGCATTCTAGATATTTCCAAGTTCATACAGATAGCGGTGTAGATATTTCAACGTTTATACAGATGGCGGTGTAGATATTTCCATGTTCATACAGATGGCGGTGTAGATATTTCCATGTTTATAGGGATGGCGGTGTAGATATTTTCATGCTTACACAGATGGCGGTGTAGATATTTCCATGTTTACACAGATAGCGGTGTAGACATTTCCATGTTTATACAGATAGCGGTGCGGATATTTCCATGTTTATACAGATAGTTGGGCAGATATTTCCATGTTTATACAGATAGCGGTGCAGATATTTCCATCTTAATACAGATGGCGGTGTAGATATGTCCATGTTCGTATAGATGGCGGTGTAGATATTTCCATGTTCATACAGATGGCAGTGTAGATATTTCGAAGTTTATAGAGATAGCGCTGTAGATATTTGCACACTTATAGAGAAATCTGTGTAGATATTTCCATGTATATTCAGATAGCTGTGTAGATATATCCATGTTCATGCAGAGAGCGGTGTAGATATTTCCATGTTCATCCAGATGCTGGTGTACATATATCCATGTTCATACAGATGGCGATGAAGATATTTCCATGTTCATACAGATGGCGGTGTAGATATTTCCATGTTCATACAAACGGCGGTGTAGATATTTCCATGTTCATAGAGATGGTGGTGTAGATATTTCCATGTTCATACAAATGGCGGTGTAGATATTTCCATGTTCATAGAGATGGCGGTGCTGATATTTCCATATTTATAGAGATAGCAGTGTAGTTATTTCCATGTTTATAGAGATAGAAGTGTAGATATTTCCATTGATATACAGATAGCGGTGTAGATATTTCCATGTTTATGCAGATAGCGGTGTAGATATTTCCATGTTTATACAGATAGCGGTGCGGTTATTTCCATGTTTATGCAGATAGTCGTGCAGATATTTCCATGTTTATACAGATATCGGTGTAGATATATCCATCTTAGAACAGATGGAGGTGTAGATATGTCCATGTTCGTATAGATGGCGGTGTAGATATTTCCATGTTCATACAGATGGCGGTGTAGATATTTCGAAGTTTATAGAGATAGCGCTGTAGTTATTTCCATATTTATAGAGAAATCTGTGTAGATATTTCCATGTATATGCAGATAGCTGTGTAGATATTTCCATGTTCATGCACATAGCGGTGTAGATATTTCCATGTTCATCCAGATGGCGGTGTACATATATCCATGTTCATACAGATGGCGGTGAAGATATTTCCATGTTCATACAGATGGTGGTGTAGGTATTTCCATGTTCATACAAATGGCGGTGTAGATATTTCCATGTTCATAGAGATGGCAGTGTAGATATTTCCAGGTTCATACAAATGGCGGTGTAGATATTTCCATGTTCATAAAGATGGCCGTGTAGATATTTCCATGTTTATACAGATAGCAGTGTAGTTATTTCCATGTTTATAGAGATACCAGTGTGGATATTTCCATTGATAAACAGATAGCTGTGTAGATATTTCCATGTTCATACAGAGGGCGGTGTAGATATTTACATGTTCATACAGATGGTGATGTGGATATTTCCATGTTCATACAGATAGCGGTGTAGAGACTTCCATGTTCATACAGATAGCGGTGTAGATATTTCCACATTCATACAGATAGCGGTCTAGATTTTTCCAGGTTCATACCAATAGCGGTGTAGACATTTCCATGTTCATACAGTTAGTGGTGTAGATATTTCCATGTTCATACAGATGGCGGTGTAGATATTTACAAGTTCATACAGATGGCGGTGTAGATATTTCCATGTTCGTACGGATGGCAGTGTAGATATTTCCATGTTCATACAGGTGGCGGTGTAGATATTTCCATGTTTATGCAGATAGTAGTGTAGTTATTTCCATGTTTATAGAGATAGCAGTGTAGATATTTCCATTGATATACAGATAGCTCTGTAGATATTTGCATGGTCATACAGATAGCGCTGTAGTTATTTCCATGCCCATACAGATAGCGGTGTAGATATTTCCATGTTCATACAGATAGCGGTGTAGATATTTCCATGTTCATACAGATAACTGTGTAGATATTTCCATGTTCATACAGATAGCGGTGTAGATATTTCCATGTTCATACAGTTAGCGGTGTAGATATTTCCATGTTCATACAGTTGGCGGTGTAGATATTTCCATGTTCGTACAGATGGCGGTGTAGAAATTTCCATGTTCGTACAGATGGCGGTGTAGATATTTCCTTGTTCATACGGATGGCGGTGTACATATTTCCATGTTCATACAGGTGGCGGTGTAGATATTTCCCTGTTTATACAGATAGCAGTGTAGTTATTTCCATGTTTATAGAGATAGCAGTGTAGACAGTTCCATTGATATACAGATAGCTGTGTAGATATTTGCATGTTCATTCAGATAGCGGTGTAGATATTTCCATGTTCATGCAGATGGCGGTGTAGATATTTCCATGTTCATACAGATGGTGGTGTAGATATTTCCATCTTCATACAGATGGCGGTGTAGATATTTCCATGTTCATAGAGATAGCGGTGCAGATATTTCCATGTTCATACAGCTAGCGGTGTAGATATTTCCATGTTCATACAGATGGCGGTGTAGATATTTACATGTTCATACACATGGCAGTGTAGATATTTCCATGTTCGTACGGATGGCAGTATAGATATTTCCATGTTCATACTGGTGACGGTGTAGATATTTCCATGTTTATACAGATAGCAGTGTAGTTATTTCCATGTTTATAGAGATAGCTGTGTAGATATTTCCATTGATATACAGATAGCTGTGTAGATATTTGCATGTTCATACAGATAGCGGTGTAGATATTTCCATGTTCGTACAGATAGCGGTGTAGATATTTCCATGTTCATACAGATAGCGGTGTAGATATTTCCATGTTCATACAGATAACGGTGGAGATATTTCCATGTTCATACAGATAGCGGTGTAGATATTTCCATGTTCATACAGTTAGTAGTGTAGATATTTCCATGCTCATACAGATGGCGGTGTAGATATTTACATGTTCATACACATGGCACTGTAGATATTTCCATGTTCGTACGGATGGCAGTATAGATATTTCCATGTTCATACTGGTGACGGTGTAGATATTTCCATGTTTATACTGATAGCAGTGTAGTTATTTCCATGTTTATAGAGATAGCTGTGTAGATATTTCCATTGATATACAGATAGCTGTGTAGATATTTGCATGTTCATACATATAGCGGTGTAGATATTTCCCTGTTCGTACAGATACAGGTGTAGATATTTCCATGTTCATACAGATAACGGTGTAGATATTTCCATGTTCATACAGATAACGGTTGAGATATTTCCATGTTCATACAGATAGCGGTGTAGATATTTCCATGTTCGTACAGATAGCGGTGTAGATATTTCCATGTTCATACAGATAGCGGTGTAGATATTTCCATGTTCATACCGATAGCGGTGTAGATATTTCCATGTTCATACCAATAGCGGTGTAGATATTTCCATGTTCAGTTAGCGGTGTAGATATTTACATGTTCATACAGATGGCGCTGTAGATATTTCCATGTTCGTGCGGATGGAAGTGTAGATATTTCCAAGTTCATACAGGTGGCGGTGTAGATATTTCCCTGTTTATACAGATAGCAGTGTAGTTATTTCCATGTTTATACAGATAGCAGTGTAGGTATTTCCATTGATATACAGATGGCTGTGTAGATATTTGCATGTTCATACAGATAGCGGTGTACATATTTCCATGTTCGTACAGATAGCAGTGTAGATATTTCCATGTTCATACAGATAGCGGTGGAGATATTTCCATGTTCATACAGATAACGGTGTAGATATTTCCATGTTCATACAGATAGCGGTGTAGATATTTCCATGTTCATACAGTTAGCGGTGTAGATATTTCCATGTTCATATAGATGGCGGTGTAGATATTTACATGTTCATACAGATGGCGGTATAGATATTTCCATGTTCGTACATATGGCGGTGTAGATATTTCCATGTTCTTAGAGATGGCTTTGTAGATATTTCCATGTTTATGCAGATAGCGGTACAGATATTTCCATTTTTATACAGATGGTGGTGTAGATATTCCTATGTTTATAGAGATGGCGGTCTAGATATTTCCATGTTTACAGAGATAGTGGAGTAGCTATTTCCAAGTTTATAGAGACAGCGTTGTAGATATTTCCATGTTTATACAGATAGCGGTGAAGATATTTCCATGTTTATACAGATAGCGGTGTAGATATTTCCATGCTTATACAGATAGCAGTGTAGATATTTCCATGTTTATTGAGATAGTGGTGTAGATAATTTCAATTTTATACAGACAGCATTCTAGATATTTCCAAGTTCATACAGATAGCGGTGTAGATATTTCAACGTTTATACAGATGGCGGTGTAGATATTTCCATGTTCATACAGATGGCGGTGTAGATATTTCCATGTTTATAGGGATGGCGGTGTAGATATTTTCATGCTTACACAGATGGCGGTGTAGATATTTCCATGTTTACACAGATAGCGGTGTAGACATTTCCATGTTTACACAGATGGCGGTGTGGATATTTCCATGTTTATGCAGATAGCAGTGTAGATATTTCCATGTTTATACAGATAGCGGTGCGGATATTTCCATGTTTATACAGATAGTTGGGCAGATATTTCCATGTTTATACAGATAGCGGTGCAGATATTTCCATCTTAATACAGATGGCGGTGTAGATATGTCCATGTTCGTATAGATGGCGGTGTAGATATTTCCATGTTCATACAGATGGCAGTGTAGATATTTCGAAGTTTATAGAGATAGCGCTGTAGATATTTGCACACTTATAGAGAAATCTGTGTAGATATTTCCATGTATATTCAGATAGCTGTGTAGATATATCCATGTTCATGCAGAGAGCGGTGTAGATATTTCCATGTTCATCCAGATGCTGGTGTACATATATCCATGTTCATACAGATGGCGATGAAGATATTTCCATGTTCATACAGATGGCGGTGTAGATATTTCCATGTTCATACAAACGGCGGTGTAGATATTTCCATGTTCATAGAGATGGTGGTGTAGATATTTCCATGTTCATACAAATGGCGGTGTAGATATTTCCATGTTCATAGAGATGGCGGGGCTGATATTTCCATATTTATAGAGATAGCAGTGTAGTTATTTCCATGTTTATAGAGATAGTAGTGTAGATATTTCCATTGATATACAGATAGCGGTGTAGATATTTCCATGTTTATGCAGATAGCGGTGTAGATATTTCCATGTTTATACAGATAGCGGTGCGGTTATTTCCATGTTTATGCAGATAGTCGTGCAGATATTTCTATGTTTATACAGATATCGGTGTAGATATATCCATCTTAGAACGGATGGAGGTGTAGATATGTCCATGTTCGTATAGATGGCGGTGTAGATATTTCCATGTTCATACAGATGGCGGTGTAGATATTTCGAAGTTTATAGAGATAGCGCTGTAGTTATTTCCATATTTATAGAGAAATCTGTGTAGATATTTCCATGTATATGCAGATAGCTGTGTAGATATTTCCATGTTCATGCACATAGCGGTGTAGATATTTCCATGTTCATCCAGATGGCGGTGTACATATATCCATGTTCATACAGATGGCGGTGAAGATATTTCCATGTTCATACAGATGGTGGTGTAGGTATTTCCATGTTCATACAAATGGCGGTGTAGATATTTCCATGTTCATAGAGATGGCAGTGTAGATATTTCCAGGTTCATACAAATGGCGGTGTAGATATTTCCATGTTCATAAAGATGGCCGTGTAGATATTTCCATGTTTATACAGATAGCAGTATAGTTATTTCCATGTTTATAGAGATACCAGTGTGGATATTTCCATTGATAAACAGATAGCTGTGTAGATATTTCCATGTTCATACAGAGGGCGGTGTAGATATTTACATGTTCATACAGATGGTGATGTGGATATTTCCATGTTCATACAGATAGCGGTGTAGAGATTTCCATGTTCATACAGATAGCGGTGTAGATATTTCCACATTCATACAGATAGCGGTCTAGATTTTTCCAGGTTCATACCAATAGCGGTGTAGACATTTCCATGTTCATACAGTTAGTGGTGTAGATATTTCCATGTTCATACAGATGGCGGTGTAGATATTTACAAGTTCATACAGATGGCGGTGTAGATATTTCCATGTTCGTACGGATGGCAGTGTAGATATTTCCATGTTCATACAGGTGGCGGTGTAGATATTTCCATGTTTATGCAGATAGTAGTGTAGTTATTTCCATGTTTATAGAGATAGCAGTGTAGATATTTCCATTGATATACAGATAGCTCTGTAGATATTTGCATTGTCATACAGATAGCGCTGTAGGTATTTCCATGCTCATACAGATAGCGGTGTAGATATTTCCATGTTCATACAGATAGCGGTGTAGATATTTCCATGTTCATACAGATAACTGTGTAGATATTTCCATGTTCATACAGATAGCGGTGTAGATATTTCCATGTTCATACAGTTAGCGGTGTAGATATTTCCATGTTCATACAGATGGCGGTGTAGATATTTCCATGTTCGTACAGATGGCGGTATAGATATTTCCATGTTCGTACAGATGGCGGTGCAGATATTTCCATGTTCATAGAGATGGCGGTGTAGATATTTCCATGTTTATGCAGATAGCGGTATAGATATTTCCATGTTTATACAGATGGTGGTGTAGATATTTCCATGTTTATAGAGACGGCGGTCTAGATATTTCCATGTTTACAGAGATAGTGGTGTAGTTATTTCTAATTTTATAGAGACAGCTTTGTAGGGATTTCCATGTTTATACAGATAGCGGTGAAGATATTTCCATGTTTATACACATAGCGGTGTAGATATTTCCATGTTTATACAGATAGCAGTGTAGATATTTCCATGTTTATAGAGATAGTGGTGTAGATAATTTCAATTTTATACAGAGGGCAGTGTAGATATTTCCACGTTCATACAGATAGCGGTGTAGATATTTCCACGTTTATAGAGATGGCGGTGCAGATATTTCCATGCTCATACAGAGGACGGTGTAGATATTTGCATGTTTATAGGGATGGCGGTGTAGATATTTTCATGTTTACACAGATGGCGGTGTAGATATTTCCATGTTTACACAGATAGCGGTGTAGACATTTCCATGTTTACACAGATAGCGGTGTGGATATTTCCGTGTTCATGCAGATAGCAGTGTAGATATTTCCATGTTTATACAGATAGCGGTGCGGATATTTCCATGTTTATACAGATAGTTGGGCCGATATTTCCATGTTTATAGAGATAGCGGTGTAGATATTTCCATCTTAATACAGATGGCGGTGTAGATATGTCCATGTTTGTACAGATGGTGGTGTAGATATTTCCATGTTCATACAGATGGCGGTGTAGATATTTCGAAGTTTATAGAGATAGCGCTGTAGTTATTTCCATATTTATAGAGAAATCTGTGTAGATTTTTCCATGTATATTCAGATAGCTGTGTAGATAGATCCATGTTCATGCAGATAGCGGTGTAGATATTTCCATGTTCATCCAGATGCTGGTGTACATATATCCATGTTCATATAGATGGCGTTGAAGATATTTCCATGTTCATACAGATGGTGGTGTAGATATTTCCATGTTCATACAAATGGCGCTGTAGATATTTCCATGTTCATAGAGATGGCGGTGTAGATATTTCCATGTTCATACAAATGGCGGTGTAGATATTTCCATGTTCATAGAGATGGCGGTGTTGATATTTCCATATTTATAGAGATAGCAGTGTAGTTATTTCCATGTTTATAGAGATAGCAGTGTAGATATTTCCATTGATATACAGATAGCTGTGTAGATATTTGCATGTTCATAGAGATAGCTGTGTAGATATTTCCATGTTCATACAGATATCGGTGTAGATATTTCCATGTTCATACAGATAGCGGTGTAGATATTTCCATGTTTATAGACATAGTGGGGTAGATAATTCCAATTTTATACAGATAGCAGTGTAGATATTTCCAAGTTCATACAGATAGCAGTGTAGATATTTCCACGTTTATAGAGATGGAGTTGTAGATTTTTCCATGTTCCTACAGATGGCGGTGTAGATATTTCCATGTTTATAGAGATGGGGGTGTAGATATTTTCATGCTTACACAGATGGCAGTGTAGATATTTCCATGTTTACACAGATAGCGGTGTAGACATTTCTATGTTTACACAGAGAGCGGTGTAGATATTTCCATGTTTATGCAGATAGCGGTGCGGTTATTTCCATGTTTATACAGATAGTCGTGCAGATATTTCCATGTTTATACAGATATCGGTGTAGATATTTCCATCTTAAAACAGATGCAGGTGTAGATATGTCCATGTTCGTACAGATGGCGGTGTAGATATATCCATGTTCATACAGATGGCGGTGTAGATATTTCGAAGTTTATAGAGATAGCGCTGTAGTTATTTCCATATTTATAGAGAAATCTGTGTAGATATTTCCATGTATATGCAGACAGCTGTGTAGATATTTCCATGTTCATGCAGATAGCGGTGTAGATATTTCCATGTTCATCCAGATGCCGGTGTACATATATCCATGTTCATACAGATGGCGGTGAAGATATTTCCATGTTCATACAGATGGTGGTGTAGGTATTTCCATGTTCATACAAATGGCGGTGTAGATATTTCCATGTTCATAGAGATGGCAGTGTAGATATTTCCAGGTTCATACAGATGGCGGTGTAGATATTTCCATGTTTACACAGATAGCGGTGTAGACATTTCAATGTTTACACAGATAGCGGTGTGGATATTTCCATGCTTATGCAGATAGTGGTGTAGATATTTCCATGTTTATACAGAAAGCAGTGCGGATATTTCCATGTTTATACAGATAGTGGTGCAGATATTTCCATGTTTATACAGATAGCGGTGTAGATATTTCCATCTTAATACAGATGGCAGTGTAGATATTTCCATGTTTATGCAGATAGCGGTATAGATATTTCCATGTTTATACAGATGGTGGTGTAGAAATTTCCATGTTTATGCAGAGGGCGGTATAGATATTTCCATGTTTATACAGATGGTGGTTTAGATATTTCCATGTTCATACAGATGGCGGTGTAGATATTTCGAAGTTAATAGAGATAGCGCTGTAGTTATTTCTATATTTATATAGAAATCTGTGTAGATATTTCCATGTATATTCAGATAGCTGTGTAGATATTTCCATGTTCATGCAGATAGCGGTGTAGCTATTTCCATGTTCATCCTGATGCCGGTGTAGATACATCCATGTTCATACAGATGGCGGTGAAGATATTTCCATGTTCATACAGATGGCTGTGTAGATATTTCCATGTTCATAGAAATGGCGGTGTAGATATTTCCAAGTTGATACAGATAGCAGTGTAGTTATTTCCATGTTTATAGAGATAGCTGTGTAGATATTTCCATTGATATACAGATAGCGGTGTAGATATTTCAATGTTCATACAGATAGCGGTGTAGGTATTTCCATGTTCGTACAGATAGCAGTGTAGATATTTCCATTTTCATACAGATAGCGGTGTACATATTTACATGTTCATACAGTTAGCGGTGTAGATATTTCCATTTTCATACAGATGGAGGTGTAGATATTTACATGTTCATACAGATGGCGGTGTAGATATTTCCATGTTCGTACGGATGGCAGTGTAGATATTTCCATGTTCATACAGGTGGCGGTGTAGATATTTCCATGTTTCTACAGGTAGCAGTGTAGTTATTTCCAAGTTTACAGAGATAGCAGTTTAGATATTTCCATTGATATACAGATAGCTGTGTAGATATTTGCATGTTCATACAGATAGCGGTGTAGGTATTTCCATGTTCATACAGATAGCGGTGTAGATATTTCCATGTTCATTCAGAGAGCGGTGTAGATATTTCCATGTTCATACAGATAGCGGTGTAGATATTTCCATTTTCTTACAGATATCGGTGTAGGTATTTCCATGTTAATACAGTTAGCGGTGTAGATATTTCCATGTTCATAGAGATGGCGATTTAGATATTTACATGTTCATACAGATGGCGGTGTAAATATTTCCAAGTTCTTACAGATGGCGTTGTAGATATTTCCATGTTCATAAAGATGGCGGTGTAGATATTTCCATGTTTATGCAGATAGCGGTATAGATATTTCCATGTTTATACAGATGGTGGTGTGGATATTTCCATGTTTATAGACATGGCGGTCTAGGTATTTCCATGTTTATAGAGATAGTGGTGTAGTTATTTCCAAGTTTATAGAGACAGTGTTGTAGATATTTCCATGTTTATACACATAGCGGTGAAGATATTTCCATGTTTATATAGATAGCGGTGTAGATATTTCCATGTTTATACAGATAGCGGTGTAGATATTTCCATGTTTAAAGAGATAGTGGTGTAGATAATTCCAATTTTATACAGATAGCAGTGTAGATATTTCCAAGTTCATACAGATAGCGGTGTAGATATTTCCACGTTTATAGAGATGACGGAGTAGATATTTCCATGTTTATACAGACTGCAGTGTAGTTATTACCATGTTTATAGAGATAGCAGTGTAGATATTTCCATTGATATACAGATAGCTGTGTAGATATTTGCATGTTCATACAGATAGCGGTGTAGATAAATCCATGTTCATACACATAGCGGTGTAGGTATTTGCATGTTCATACAGATAGCGGTGTAGATATTTCCATCTTCATACAGATAGCGTTGTAGATATTTCCATGTTCATACAGATAGCGGTGTATATATTTCCAAGTTCATACAGTTAGCGGTGTAGATATTTCCATGTTCATACAGATGGCGGTGTAGATATTTCCATGTTCATACAGATGGCGGTGTATATATTTCCATGTTCATACAGATGGTGGTGTAGATATTTCCATTTTCATACAGATGGCGGTGTAGATATTTCCATGTGCATACAGATATCGGTGTACATATTTCTATGTTCATACAGATAACGGTGTAGATATTTCCATGTTCATACAGATAGCGGTGTAGATATTTCCATGTTCATGCAGTTAGCGGTGTAGATATTTCCATGTTCATACAAATGGTGGTGTAGATCTTTCCATGTTTATACAGATAGCAGTGTAGATATTTCCATGTTTATAGAGATAGCAGTGTAGATATTTCCATTGATATAGAGATAGCTGTGTAGATATTTGAATGTTCATACACATAGCGGTGTAGATATTTCCATGTTCATACAGATAGCGGTGTAGATATTTCCATGTTCGTACAGAGAGCGGTGTAGATATTTCCATGTTCATACAGATAACGGTGTAGATATTTCATGTTCATAGAGATAGCGGTGTAGGTATTTCCCTGTTCATGCACTTAGCAGTGTAGATATTTCCATGTTCATACAGAAGGCAGTGTAGATATTTACATATTCATACAGATGGCGGTTGTTGATATTTCCATGTTCGTACGGATGGCAGTGTAGATATTTCCATGTTCGTACAGTTGGTGGTGTAGGTATTTCCGTG
Organism: Gorilla gorilla gorilla; assembly: GCF_029281585.2. Lineage (NCBI taxonomy): Eukaryota > Metazoa > Chordata > Mammalia > Primates > Hominidae > Gorilla > Gorilla gorilla. The sequence goes on along the minus strand of NC_073234.2, from coordinate 10,472,980 downwards.
TTTATACAGATAGCAGTGTAGTTATTTCCATGTTTATAGAGATAGCAGTGTAGATATTTCCATTGATATACAGATAGCTGTGTAGATATTTGCATGTTCATACAGATAGCGGTGTAGATATTTTCATGTTAATACAGATGGTGGTGTAGATGTTTACATGTTCGTACAGATGGCGGTGTAAATATTTCCATGTTCATACAGATGGCAGTGTAGATATTTCCATGTTCATAGAGATGGCAGTGTAGATATTTCCATGTTTATGCAGATAGCGGTATAGATATTTCCATGTTTATACAGATGGTGTTGTAGATATTTCGTGTTTATAGAGATGGCTGTCTAGATATTTCCATCTTTATAGAGACAGTGGTGTAGTTATTTCCAACTTTATAGAGACAGCGCTGTAGATATTTCCATGTTTATACAGATAGCGGTGAAGATATTTCCATGTTTATACAGATAGCGGTGTAGATATTTCCATGTTTATACAGATAGCAGTGTAGATATTTCCATGTTTATAGAGATAGTGGTGTAGATAATTTCAATTTTATACCGACAGCAGTGTAGATATTTGCATATTCATACAGATAGCGGTGTAGATATTTCCACGTTTTTTGAGATGGCAGTGTTGATATTTCAATGTTCATACAGATGGCGGTGTAGGTATTTCCATGTTCATTCAAATGGCGGTGTAGATATTTCCATGTTCTTAGAGAAGGCGGTGTAGATATTTCCATGTTCAAACAAATGGCAGTGTAGATATTTCCATGTTCATAGAGATGGCGGTGTAGATATTTCCATGTTTATACAGATAGCAGTGTAGTTATTTCCATGTTTACAGAGATAGCAGTGTAGATATTTTCATTGATATACAGATAGCTGTGTAGATATTTGCATGTTCATACAGATAGCCGTGTAGACATTTCCATGTTCAAACACATAGCGGTGTAGATATTTCCATATTCATACAGATATTGGTGTAGATATTTCCATGTTCATACAGATAGCGGTGTAGATATTTCTTTGTTCATACAGATAGCGGTGTAGATATTTCCATGTTCATACAGTTAGCGGTGTAGATATTTCCATGTTCATACAGATGGCGGTGTAGATATTAACATGTTCATACAGATGGCGGTGTAGATATTTCCATGTTCGTACGGATGGCAGTGTAGATATTTCCATGTTCATACAGGTGGCGGTGTATATATTTCCATGTTTATACTGATAGCAGTGTAGTTATTTCCATGTTTATGGAGATAGCAGTGTAGATATTTCCATTGATATACAGATAGCTGTGTAGGTATTTCCATGTTCATACAGATAGCGGTGTAGATATTTCCATGTTCATACAGATAACGGTGAAGATATTTCCATGTTCATACAGATAGCGGTGTAGATATTTCCATGTTCATACCGTTAGGGGTGTAGATATTTCTATGTTCATACAAATGGCGGTGTAGATATTTCCATGTTTATACAGATAGCAGTGTAGATATTTCCATGTTTATAGAGATAGCAGTGTAGATATTTCCATTGATATACAGATAGCTGTGTAGATATTTGCATGTTCATACACATAGCGGTGTAGATATTTCCATGTTCATACAGATAGTGGTGTAGATATTTCCATGTTCGTACAGATTGCAGTGTAGATATTTCCATGTTTATAGAGATGGCGGTGTAGATATTTTCATGTTTATACAGATGGTGGTGTAGATATTTCCATGTTTACCCAGATAGCGGTGTAGACATTTCCATGTTTACACAGATAGCGGTGTGGACATTTCCATGTTTATGCAGATAGCGGTGTAGATATTTCCATGTTTATACAGATAGCGGTGCGGTTATTTCCATGTTTATACAAATAGTGGTGGAGATATTTCCATGTTTATACAGATAGCGGTGTAGATATTTCCATCTTATTACAGATGGCGGTGTAGATATGTCCATGTTCGTACAGATGGCGGTGTAGATATTTCCATGTTCATACAGATGGCGGTGTAGATATTTCGAAGTTTATAGAGATAGCGCTCTAGTTATTTCCATATTTATAGAGAAATCTGTGTAGTTATTTCCATGTGTATGCAGATAGCTGTGTAGATATTTCCATGTTCATACAGATAGCGGTGTAGATATTTCCATGTTCATACAGATGGCAGTGTAGGTATTTACATGTTCATACAGATGTTGGTGTAGATATTTCCATGTTTATAGAGATAGTAGTGTAGTTATTTCGAAGTTTATAGGGACAGCGTTGCAGATATTTCCATGTTTATAGAGACAGCGTTTTAGATATTTCCATGTTTATAGAGATAGCGGTGAAGATATTTCCATGTTTATACAGATAGCGGTGTAGATATTTCCATGTTTATACAGATAGCGGTGTAGATATTTCCATGTTGATAGGGATATTATTGTAGATAATTCCAATTTTATACAGATAGCAGTGTAGATATTTCCAAGTTCATACAGATAGCGGTTTAGATATTTCCACGTTTATAGAGATGGCGGTGTAGATATTTCCATGTTCATACAGATGGCGGTGTAGATATTTCCATGTTTCTAGAGATGGCAGTGTAGATATTTTCATGTTTACACAGATGGCGGTGTAGATAATTCCATGTTTACACAGATAGCGGTGTAGACATTTCCATGTTTATGCAGATAGCGGTATAGATATTTCCATGTATATACAGATGGTGGTGTAGATATTTCCATGTTTATGCAGATGGCGGTATAGATATTTCCATGTTTATACAGATGGTGGTTTAGATATTTCCATGTTCATACAGATGGCGGTGTAGATATTTCGAAGTTTATAGAGATAGCGCTGTAGTTATTTCTATATTTATATAGAAATCTCTGTAGATATTTCCATGTATATGCAGATAGCTGTGTAGATATTTCCATGTTCATGCAGATAGCGGTGTATTTATTTCCATGTTCATACAGATGGTGGTGTAGATACATCCATGTTCATACAGATGGCGGTGAAGATATTTCCATGTTCATACAGATGTCTGTGTAGATATTTCCATGTTCATAGAGATGGCGGTGTAGATATTTCCATGTTGATACAGATGGCAGTGTAGTTATTTCCATGTTTATAGAGATAGAAGTGTAGATATTTCCATTGATATACAGATAGCGGTGTAGATATTTGCATGTTCATACAGATAGCGGTGTAGGTATTTCCTTGCTCATACAGATAGCGGTGTAGATATTTCCATTTTCATACAGATAGCGGTGTAGATATTTCCATGTTCATACAGTTAGCGGTGTAGATATTTCCATGTTCATACAGATGGCAGTGTAGATATTTCCATGTTCATACAGGTGGCGGTGTAGATATTTCCATGTTTATACAGATAGCAGTGTAGTTATTTCCATGTTTACTGAGATAGCAGTGTAGATGTTTCCATTGATATACAGATAGCTGTGTAGATATTTGCATGTTCATACAGATAGCGGTGTAGATATTTCCATGTTCATACAGAGAGCGGTGTAGATATTTCCATGTTCATACTGATAGCGGTGTAGATATTTCCATGTTCATACAGATAGCGTTGTAGATATTTCCGTTTTCTTACAGATAGCGGTGTAGGTATTTCCATGTTCATACAGTTAGCGGTGTAGATATTTCCATGTTCATACAGATGGCGGTGTAGATATTTACATGTTCATACAGATGGCGGTGTAAATATTTCCAAGTTCTTACAGATGGTGGTGTAGATATTTCCATGTTCATAGAGATGGCGGTGTAGCTATTTCCATGTTTATGCAGATAGCGGTATAGATATTTCCATGTTTATACAGATGGTGGTGTAGATATTTCCATGTTTATAGAGATGGCAGTCTAGATATTACCATGTTTATAGAGATAGTGGTGTAGGTATTTCAAAGTTTATAGAGACAGCATTGTAGATATTTCCATGTTTATACAGATAGCGGTGAAGATATTTCCATGTTTATACAGATAGCGGTGTAGATATTTCCATGTTTATACAGATAGCGGTGTAGATATTTCCATGTTTATAGAGATAGTGGTGTAGATAATTCTAATTTTATGCGGATAGCAATGTAGATATTTCCAAGTTCATACAGATAGCAGTGTAGATATTTCCACGTTTATAGAGATGGCAGTGTAGATATTTCCATGTTCATACAGATGGCGGTGTAGATATTTCCATGTTTATAGAGATGGCGGTGTAGATATTTTCAGGTTTACACAGATAGCAGTGTAGATATTTCCATGTTTACACAGATAGCGGTGTACACATTTCCATGTTTACACAGATAGCCCTGTGGATATTTCCATGTTTATGCAGATAGTGGTGTAGATATTTCCATGTTCATACAGATAGCGGTGTAGATATTTCCATGTTCATACCAATAGCGGTGTAGATATTTCCATGTTCATACAGTTAGCGGTATAGATATTTCCATGTTTATACAGATGGTGGTGTAGATATTTCCATGTTTATGCAGGTGGCGGTATAGATATTTCCATGTTTATACAGATGGTGGTGTAGATATTTCCATGTTCATACAGATGGCGGTGTAGATATTTCGATGTTTATAGAGATAGCGCTGTAGTTATTTCTATATTTATATAGAAATCTGTGTAGATATTTCCATGTATATGCAGATAGCTGTGTAGATATTTCCATGTTCATGCAGATAGCGGTTTAGTTATTTCCATGTTGATCCAGATGCCGGTGTAGATACATCCATGTTCATAGAGATAGTGGTGAAGGTATTTCCATGTTCATAGAGATGGCTGTGTAGATATTTCCATGTTCATAGAGATGGCGATGAAGATATTTCCATGTTGATACAGATAGCAGTGTAGTTATTTCCTTGTTTATAGAGATAGCAGTGTAGATATTTCCATTGATATACAGATAGCGGTGTAGATATTTCCATGTTCATACAGATAGCGGTGTAGATATTTCCATGTTCATACAGTGAGCGGTGTAGATATTTCCATGTTCATACAGATAGCTGTGTAGATATTTCCATGTTCATACAGATAGCTGTGTAGATATTTCCATTTTCATACAGATAGCAGTGTAGATATTTCCATGTTCATAGAGATGGCTGTGTAGATATTTCCATGTTTATACAGATGGCAGTGTAGTTATTTCCATGTTTATAGAGATAGCAGTGTAGATATTTCCATTGATATACAGATAGCGGTGTAGATATTTGCATGTTCATACAGATAGCGGTGTAGATATTTCCTTGTTCATACAGATAGCGGTGTAGATATTTCCATTTTCATACAGATAGCGGTGTAGATATTTCCATGTTCATACAGTTAGCGGTGTAGATATTTCCATGTTCATACAGATGGCGGTTTAGATATTTACATGTTCATACAGATGGCGGTGTAAATATTTCCAAGTTCTTACAGATGGCGGTGTAGATATTTCCATGTTCATAGAGATGGTGGTGTAGATATTTCCATGTTTATGCAGATTGCGGTATAGATATTTCCATGTTTATACAGATGGTGGTGTAGATATTTCCATGTTTATAGAGAAGGCGGTGTAGATATTTCCATGTTCAAACAAATGGCAGTGTAGATATTTCCATGTTCATAGAGATGGCGGTGTAGATATTTCCATGTTTATACAGATAGCAGTGTAGTTATTTCCATGTTTACAGAGATAGCAGTGTAGATATTTTCATTGATATACAGATAGCTGTGTAGATATTTGCATGTTCATACAGATAGCCGTGTAGACATTTCCATGTTCAAACACATAGCGGTGTAGATATTTCCATATTCATACAGATATTGGTGTAGATATTTCCATGTTCATACAGATAGCGGTGTAGATATTTCTTTGTTCATACAGATAGCGGTGTAGATATTTCCATGTTCATACAGTTAGCGGTGTAGATATTTCCATGTTCATACAGATGGCGGTGTAGATATTAACATGTTCATACAGATGGCGGTGTAGATATTTCCATGTTCGTACGGATGGCAGTGTAGATATTTCCATGTTCATACAGGTGGCGGTGTATATATTTCCATGTTTATACTGATAGCAGTGTAGTTATTTCCATGTTTATGGAGATAGCAGTGTAGATATTTCCATTGATATACAGATAGCTGTGTAGGTATTTCCATGTTCATACAGATAGCGGTGTAGATATTTCCATGTTCATACAGATAACGGTGAAGATATTTCCATGTTCATACAGATAGCGGTGTAGATATTTCCATGTTCATACCGTTAGGGGTGTAGATATTTCTATGTTCATACAAATGGCGGTGTAGATATTTCCATGTTTATACAGATAGCAGTGTAGATATTTCCATGTTTATAGAGATAGCAGTGTAGATATTTCCATTGATATACAGATAGCTGTGTAGATATTTGCATGTTCATACACATAGCGGTGTAGATATTTCCATGTTCATACAGATAGTGGTGTAGATATTTCCATGTTCGTACAGATTGCAGTGTAGATATTTCCATGTTTATAGAGATGGCGGTGTAGATATTTTCATGTTTATACAGATGGTGGTGTAGATATTTCCATGTTTACCCAGATAGCGGTGTAGACATTTCCATGTTTACACAGATAGCGGTGTGGACATTTCCATGTTTATGCAGATAGCGGTGTAGATATTTCCATGTTTATACAGATAGCGGTGCGGTTATTTCCATGTTTATACAAATAGTGGTGGAGATATTTCCATGTTTATACAGATAGCGGTGTAGATATTTCCATCTTATTACAGATGGCGGTGTAGATATGTCCATGTTCGTACAGATGGCGGTGTAGATATTTCCATGTTCATACAGATGGCGGTGTAGATATTTCGAAGTTTATAGAGATAGCGCTCTAGTTATTTCCATATTTATAGAGAAATCTGTGTAGTTATTTCCATGTGTATGCAGATAGCTGTGTAGATATTTCCATGTTCATACAGATAGCGGTGTAGATATTTCCATGTTCATACAGATGGCAGTGTAGGTATTTACATGTTCATACAGATGTTGGTGTAGATATTTCCATGTTTATAGAGATAGTAGTGTAGTTATTTCGAAGTTTATAGGGACAGCGTTGCAGATATTTCCATGTTTATAGAGACAGCGTTTTAGATATTTCCATGTTTATAGAGATAGCGGTGAAGATATTTCCATGTTTATACAGATAGCGGTGTAGATATTTCCATGTTTATACAGATAGCGGTGTAGATATTTCCATGTTGATAGGGATATTATTGTAGATAATTCCAATTTTATACAGATAGCAGTGTAGATATTTCCAAGTTCATACAGATAGCGGTTTAGATATTTCCACGTTTATAGAGATGGCGGTGTAGATATTTCCATGTTCATACAGATGGCGGTGTAGATATTTCCATGTTTCTAGAGATGGCAGTGTAGATATTTTCATGTTTACACAGATGGCGGTGTAGATAATTCCATGTTTACACAGATAGCGGTGTAGACATTTCCATGTTTATGCAGATAGCGGTATAGATATTTCCATGTATATACAGATGGTGGTGTAGATATTTCCATGTTTATGCAGATGGCGGTATAGATATTTCCATGTTTATACAGATGGTGGTTTAGATATTTCCATGTTCATACAGATGAAGGTGTAGATATTTCGAAGTTTATAGAGATAGCGCTGTAGTTATTTCTATATTTATATAGAAATCTCTGTAGATATTTCCATGTATATGCAGATAGCTGTGTAGATATTTCCATGTTCATGCAGATAGCGGTGTATTTATTTCCATGTTCATACAGATGGTGGTGTAGATACATCCATGTTCATACAGATGGCGGTGAAGATATTTCCATGTTCATACAGATGTCTGTGTAGATATTTCCATGTTCATAGAGATGGCGGTGTAGATATTTCCATGTTGATACAGATGGCAGTGTAGTTATTTCCATGTTTATAGAGATAGAAGTGTAGATATTTCCATTGATATACAGATAGCGGTGTAGATATTTGCATGTTCATACAGATAGCGGTGTAGGTATTTCCTTGCTCATACAGATAGCGGTGTAGATATTTCCATTTTCATACAGATAGCGGTGTAGATATTTCCATGTTCATACAGTTAGCGGTGTAGATATTTCCATGTTCATACAGATGGCAGTGTAGATATTTCCATGTTCATACAGGTGGCGGTGTAGATATTTCCATGTTTATACAGATAGCAGTGTAGTTATTTCCATGTTTACTGAGATAGCAGTGTAGATGTTTCCATTGATATACAGATAGCTGTGTAGATATTTGCATGTTCATACAGATAGCGGTGTAGATATTTCCATGTTCATACAGAGAGCGGTGTAGATATTTCCATGTTCATACAGAGAGCGGTGTAGATATTTCCATGTTCATACAGATAGCGTTGTAGATATTTCCGTTTTCTTACAGATAGCGGTGTAGGTATTTCCATGTTCATACAGTTAGCGGTGTAGATATTTCCATGTTCATACAGATGGCGGTGTAGATATTTACATGTTCATACAGATGGCGGTGTAAATATTTCCAAGTTCTTACAGATGGTGGTGTAGATATTTCCATGTTCATAGAGATGGCGGTGTAGCTATTTCCATGTTTATGCAGATAGCGGTATAGATATTTCCATGTTTATACAGATGGTGGTGTAGATATTTCCATGTTTATAGAGATGGCAGTCTAGATATTACCATGTTTATAGAGATAGTGGTGTAGGTATTTCAAAGTTTATAGAGACAGCATTGTAGATATTTCCATGTTTATACAGATAGCGGTGAAGATATTTCCATGTTTATACAGATAGCGGTGTAGATATTTCCATGTTTATACAGATAGCGGTGTAGATATTTCCATGTTTATAGAGATAGTGGTGTAGATAATTCTAATTTTATGCGGATAGCAGTGTAGATATTTCCAAGTTCATACAGATAGCAGTGTAGATATTTCCACGTTTATAGAGATGGCAGTGTAGATATTTCCATGTTCATACAGATGGCGGTGTAGATATTTCCATGTTTATAGAGATGGCGGTGTAGATATTTTCAGGTTTACACAGATAGCAGTGTAGATATTTCCATGTTTACACAGATAGCGGTGTACACATTTCCATGTTTACACAGATAGCCCTGTGGATATTTCCATGTTTATGCAGATAGTGGTGTAGATATTTCCATGTTCATACAGATAGCGGTGTAGATATTTCCATGTTCATACCAATAGCGGTGTAGATATTTCCATGTTCATACAGTTAGCGGTATAGATATTTCCATGTTTATACAGATGGTGGTGTAGATATTTCCATGTTTATGCAGGTGGCGGTATAGATATTTCCATGTTTATACAGATGGTGGTGTAGATATTTCCATGTTCATACAGATGGCGGTGTAGATATTTCGATGTTTATAGAGATAGCGCTGTAGTTATTTCTATATTTATATAGAAATCTGTGTAGATATTTCCATGTATATGCAGATAGCTGTGTAGATATTTCCATGTTCATGCAGATAGCGGTTTAGTTATTTCCATGTTGATCCAGATGCCGGTGTAGATACATCCATGTTCATAGAGATAGTGGTGAAGGTATTTCCATGTTCATAGAGATGGCTGTGTAGATATTTCCATGTTCATAGAGATGGCGATGAAGATATTTCCATGTTGATACAGATAGCAGTGTAGTTATTTCCTTGTTTATAGAGATAGCAGTGTAGATATTTCCATTGATATACAGATAGCGGTGTAGATATTTCCATGTTCATACAGATAGCGGTGTAGATATTTCCATGTTCATACAGTGAGCGGTGTAGATATTTCCATGTTCATACAGATAGCTGTGTAGATATTTCCATGTTCATACAGATAGCTGTGTAGATATTTCCATTTTCATACAGATAGCAGTGTAGATATTTCCATGTTCATAGAGATGGCTGTGTAGATATTTCCATGTTTATACAGATGGCAGTGTAGTTATTTCCATGTTTATAGAGATAGCAGTGTAGATATTTCCATTGATATACAGATAGCGGTGTAGATATTTGCATGTTCATACAGATAGCGGTGTAGATATTTCCTTGTTCATACAGATAGCGGTGTAGATATTTCCATTTTCATACAGATAGCGGTGTAGATATTTCCATGTTCATACAGTTAGCGGTGTAGATATTTCCATGTTCATACAGATGGCGGTTTAGATATTTACATGTTCATACAGATGGCGGTGTAAATATTTCCAAGTTCTTACAGATGGCGGTGTAGATATTTCCATGTTCATAGAGATGGTGGTGTAGATATTTCCATGTTTATGCAGATTGCGGTATAGATATTTCCATGTTTATACAGATGGTGGTGTAGATATTTCCATGTTTATAGAGATGGCGGTCTAGATATTTCCATGTTTATAGAGATAGTGGTGTAGTTATTTCAAAGTTTATAGAGACAGCATTGTAGATATTTCCATGTTTATACAGATAGCGGTGAAGATATTTCCATGTTTATACAGATAGTGGTGTAGATATTTCCATGTTTATACAGATAGCGGTGTAGATATTTCCATGTTTATAGAGATAGTGGTGTAGATAATTCCAATTTTATGCAGATAGCAGTGTAGATATTTCCAAGTTCATACAGATAGCAGTGTAGATATTTCCACGTTTATAGAGATGGCAGTGTAGATATTTCCATGTTCATACAGATTGCGGTGTAGATATTTCCATGTTTATGCAGATAGCGGTATAGATATTTCCATGTTTATACAGATGGCGGTGTAGATATTTCCAAGTTTATAAGGATGGCGGTGTGGATATTTTCATGTTTAAACAGACGGCAGTTTAGATATTTCCATGTTTACACAGATAGCGGTGTAGATATTTCCATCTTTACACAGATAGCGGTGTGGATATTTCCATGTTTATGCAGATAGCAGTGTAGTTATTTCCATGTTTATACAGATAGCGTTGCGGATATTTCCATGTTTATACATATAGTTGGGCAGATATTTCCATGTTTATACAGATAGCGGTGTAGATATTTCCATCTTAATACAGAAGGCGGTGTAGATATGTCCATGTTTGTACAGATGGCGGTGTAGATATTTCCATGTTCATACAGATGGCGGTGTAGATATTTCGAAGTTTATAGAGATAGCGCTGTAGTTAATTCCATATTTAAAGAGAAATCTCTGTAGATATTTCCATGTATATTCAGATAGCTGTGTGGATATTTCCATGTTCATGCAGATAGCAGTGTAGATATTTCCATGTTCATCCAGATGCTGGTGTACATATATCCATGTTCATACAGATGGCGGTGAAGATATTTCCATGTTCCTACAGATGGTAGTGTAGATATTTCCATGTTCATACAAATGGCGGTGTAGATATTTCCATGTTCATAGAGATGGCGGTGTAGGTATTTCCATGTTCATACAAATGGCGGTGTAGATATTTCCATGTTCATAGAGATGGCAGTGTAGATATTTCCATATTTATACAGATAGCAGTGTAGCTAGTTCCATGTTTATAGAGATAGCAGTGTAGATATTTCCATTGATATACAGATAGCTGTGTAGATATTTGCATGTTCATACAGATAGCGGTGTAGTTATTTCCATGTTCATACAGTTAGCGGTGTAGATATTTGCATGTTCATAGAGATAGCGGTGTAGATATTTGCATGTTCATAGAGATAGCGGTGTAGATATTTCCATGTTCATACAGATAGCGGTGTATATATTTCCATGTTTGTACAGATAGCGGTGTAGATATTTCCATGTTCATACAGATAGCGGTGTAGATATTTCCATGTTCATACAGATAGCGGTGTAGATATTTCCATGTTCATACAGATATCGGTGTAGATATTTCCATGTTCCTACAGATAGCGGTGTAGATATATCCATGTTCATACAGATAGCGGTGTAGGTATTTCCATGTTCTTACATATTGCGGTGTACATATTTCCATGTTGTTACAGATGGCGGTGTAGATATTTCCATGTTCATACAGGTGGCGGTGTAGATATTTCCATGTTTATACAGATAGCAGTGTAGATATTTCCAAGTTTATAGAGATAGCAGTGTAGATATTTCCATTGATATACAGATAGCTGAGTAGATATTTGCATGTTCATACAGATAGCGGTGTAGATACTTCCATGTTCATACAGATAGCGGTGTAGATATTTCCATGTTTATACAGATAGTGATGCGGATATTTCCATGTTTATACAGATAGTTGGGCAGATATTTCCATGTTTATACAGATAGCGGTGTAGATATTTCCATCTTAATACAGATGGCGGTTTAGATATGTCCATGTTCGTACAGATGGAGTTGTACATATTTCCATGTTCATACAGATGGCGGTGTAGATATTTTGAAGTTTATAGAGATAGCGCTGTAGTTATTTCCATATTTATTTAGAAATCTGTGTAGATATTTCCATGTATATGCAGATAGCTGTTTAGATATTTCCATTTTCATGCAGATAGCGGTGTAGATATTTCCATGTTCATCCAGATGCCGGTGTAGATACATCCATGTTTATACAGATGGGGGTGAAGATATTTCCATGTTCATACAGACGGCGGTGTAGATATTTCCATGTTCATACAAATGGCGGTGTAGATATTTGCATGTTCATAGAGATGGCGGTGTAGATATTTCCATATTCATACAGTTAGCCGTGTAGTTATTTCCATGTTCATACAGAGGGCGCTGTAGATATTTCCATGTTCGTATGGATGGCAGTGTAGTTATTTCCATGTTTATAGAAGATAGCATAGTAGATATTTCCATTGATATACAGATAGCTGAGTAGATATATGCATGTTCGTTCAGATAGCGGTGTAGATATTTCCATGTTCATACAGAGAGCGGTGTAGATATTTCCATGTTCATGCAGATAGCGGTGTATATATTTCCATGTTCATACAGATAGCGGTGTAGATATTTCCATGTTCATACAGATAGCGTTGTAGATATTTCCATGCTCATACAGTCAGCGGTTTAGATATTTCCATGTTCATACAGATTGCATTGTAGATATTTACATGTTCATACAGGTGGCGGTGTAGATATTTCCATGTTTATACAGATAGAAGTGTAGTTATTTCCGTGTTCATAGAGATAGCAGTGCAGATATTTCCATTGATAAACAGATAGCTGTGTAGATATTTGCATGTTCATACAGATAGCGGTATAGATATTTCCATGTTCATACAGATAGCGGTGTAGATATATCCATGTTCATACAGATGGCGGTGCAGATATTTATATGTTCGTAGAGATGGCGGTGTAGATATTTCCATGTTTATGCAGATAGCGGTATAGATATTTCCATGTTTATACAGATGGTGGTGTAGATATTTCCATGTTTATAGAGATGGCGGTCTAGATATTTCCATGTTTATAGAGATAGTGGTGTAGATATTTCCAAGTTTATAGAGACAGCGTTGTAGATATTTTCATGTTTACTCAGATGGCGGTGTAGATATTTTCATGTTTACACAGATAGCGGTGTAGATATTTCCATATTAACACAGATAGCGGTGTGGACATTTCCATGTTTATGCAGATAGCGGTATAGATATTTCCATGTTTATACAGATAGCGGTGCGGATATTTCCATGTTTATACAGATAGTGGTGCAGACATTTCCATGTTTATAAAGATAGCGGTGTAGATATTTCCAGCTTAATACAGATTTCTGTGTAGATATGTCCATGTTCGTACAGATGGCGGTGTAGATATTTCGAAGTTTATAGAGAGAGCGCTGTAGTTATTTCCATATTTATAGAGAAATCTGTGTAGATATTTCCATGTATATGCAGATAGCTGTGTAGATATTTCCAAATTCGTACAGATAGCAGTGTAGATATTTCCATGTTCATACAGATAGCGGTGTAGATATTTCCATGTTCATACAGATGGCGGTGTAGATATTTCCATGTTTATACAGAAAGCGGTGTAGATATTTCCATGTTTACACAGATAGCGGTGTAGACATTTCCATGTTTACACAGATAGCGGTGTGGATATTTCCATGTTTATGCAGATAGTGTTGTAGATATTTCCATGTTTATACAGATAGCGGTGCGGATATTTCCATGTTTATACAGATAGTGGTGCAGATATTTCCATGCTTATACAGATAGCGGTGTAGATATTTCCATCTTAATACAGATGGCGGTGTAGATATGTCCATGTTTGTACAGACGGCGGTGTAGATATTTCCATGTTCATACTGATGGCGGTGTAGGTATTTCGAAGTTTATGGAGATAACGCTGTAGTTATTTCCATATTTATAGAGATATCTGTATAGATATTTCCATGTATATGCAGATAGCTGTGTAGATATTTCCATGTTCATGCAGATAGCTGGGCAGTTATTTCCATGTTCATCCAGATGCCGGTGTAGATATATCCATGTTCATATAGATGTCGGTGAAGATATTTCCATGTTCTTACAGATGGCGGTGTAGATATTTCCATGTTAATACAAATGGCAGAGTAGGTATTTCCATGTTCATAGAGATGGTGGAGTAGATATTTCCATGTTCATACAAATGGCGGTGTAAGTATTTCCATGATCATAGAGATGGCGGTGTAGATATTTCCATGTTTATACAGATAGCAGTGTAGTTATTTCCATGCTTATAGAGATAGCTGTGTAGATATTTCCGTTGATATACAGATAGCTGTGTAGATATTTGCATGTTCATACAGATAGCGGTGTAGATATTTCCATGTTCATACAGATAGCGGTGTAGATATTTCCATGTTCATACAGATAGCGGTGTAGATATTTCCATGTTCATACAGATATCGGTGTAGATATTTCCATGTTCATACAGATAGCAGTGTAGATATTTCCATGTTCATACAGTTAGCGGTGTAGATATTTCCATGTTCATACAGATGGCGGTGTAGATATTTACATGTTCATACAGATGGCGGTGTAGATATTTCCATGTTCGTACGGATGGCAGTGTAGATTTTTCCATGTTCATACAGGTGGCGGTGTAGATATTTCCATGTTTATACAGATAGCAGTGTAGTTATTTCCATGTTTATAGAGATAGCAGTGTAGATATTTCCATTGTTATACAGATAGCTGTGTAGATATTTGCATGTTCATTCAAATAGCTGTATAGATATTTCCACGTTCGTACAGATAGAGGTGTAGATATTTCCTTGTTGATACAGATAGCCGTGTAGATATTTCCATGTTCATACAGATAACGGTGTAGATATTTCCATGTTCATACAGATATCGGTGTAGATATTTCCATTTTCCTACAGTTAGCGGTGTAGATATTTCCATGTTCATACAGATGGCCGTGTAGATATTTACATGTTCATACAGATGGCGGTGTAGATATTTCCATGTTCGTACAGATGGCGGTGTAGATATTTCCATGTTCATAGAGATGGCGGTGTAGATATTTCCATGTTTACGCAGATAGCGGTATAGATATTTCCATGTTTATACAGATGGTGGTGTAGATATTTCCATGTTTATAGAGATAGTGGTGTAGTTATTTCCAAGTTTATAGAGACAGCGTTGTAGATACTTCCATGTTTATACCGATAGCAGTGAAGATATTTCCATGTTTATACAGATAGCGATGTAGATATTTCTATGTTTATACAGATAGCAGTGTAGATATTTCCATGTTTATAGAGGTAGTGGTGTAGATAATTCCAATTTTATACAGATAAGAGTGTAGATATTTCCAAATTCATACAGATAGCGGTGTAGATATTTCCACGTTTATAGAGATGGCGGTGTAGATATTTCCATGTTCATACAGATGGCGGGGTAGATATTTCCATGTTTATAGAGATGGCGGTGTATATATTTTCATGTTTCCACAGATGGCGGTGTAAATATTTCCCTGTTTACACAGATAGCGGTGTAGACATTTCCATGTTTACATGGATAGCGGTGTGTATATTTCCATGTTTATGCAGATAGCGGTGTAGATATTTCAATTTTTATACAGATAGTTGTGCGGATATTTCCATGTTTATACAGATAGTGGTGCTGATATTTCCATGTTTATACAGATAGCGTTGTAGATATTTCCATCTTATTTCAGATGGCGGTGTAGGTATGTCCATGTTCGTACAGATGGCGGTGTAGATATTTCCATGTTCATACAGATGGCGGTGTAGATATTTCGAAGTTTATAGAGATAGCGCTCTAGTTATTTCCTTATTTATACAGAAATCTGTGTAGATATTTCCATGTATATGCAGATAGCTGTGTAGATATTTCCATGTTCATGCAGATAGCGGTGTAGTTATTTCCATGTTCATCCAGATGCCGGTGTAGATATATCCATGTTCATACAGATGTCGGTGAAGATATTTCCATGTTCTTACAGATGGCGGTGTAGATATTTCCATGTTCATACAAATGGCAGAGTAGGTATTTCCATGTTCATACAGATGGCGGTGTAGATATTTCCATGTTCATACAAATGGCGGTGAAGATATTTCCATGTTCATAGAGATGGCGGTGTAGATATTTCCATGTTCATACAAATGGCGGTGTAGATATTTCCATGTTCATAGAGATGGGGGTGTAGATGTTTCCATGTTTATACAGATAGCATTGTAGTTATTTCCATGTTTATAGAGATAGCAGTGTAGATATTTCCATTTAAATACAGATAGCTGTGAAGATATTTCCATGTTCATACACATAGCGGTGTAGATATTTCCATGTTCATACACATAGCGGTGTAGATATTTCCATGTTCATACAGAGAGCGGTGTAGATATTTCCATGTTCATACAGATAACGGTGTGGATATTTCCATGTTCATAAAGATAGCGGTGCAGATATTTCCATGTTCGTACAGTTATCGGTGTAGAGATTTCCGTGTACATACAGATGGCAGTGAAGATATTTACATGTTCATACAGATGGCGGTGTAGATATTTCCATGTTCGTACAGATGGCGGTGTAGATACTTCCATGTTCATAGAGATGGCGGTGTAGATATTTCCATTTTTATGCAGATAGCGGTATAGGTATTTCCATGTTTATACAGATGTTGGTGCAGATATTTCCATGTTTATAGAGATGGCGGTCTAGATATTTCCATGTTTATAGAGATAGTGGTGTAGTTATTTCCAAGTTTATAGAGACAGCGTTGTAGTTATTTCCATGTTTATAGAGATAGCAATGAAGATATTTCCATGTTTATACAGATAGCGGTGTAGATATTTCCATGTTTATACAGTTAGCGGTGTAGGTATTTCCATGTTTATAGAGATAGTGGTGTATATAATTCCAATTTTATACAGATAGCAGTGTAGATATTTGCAAGTTCATACAGATAGCTGTGTAGATATTTCCATGTTTATAGAGATAGCGGTTTAGATATTTCCGTGTTCATACAGATGGCAGTGTAGATATTTCCATGTTTATAGAGATGGCGGTGTAGATATTTTCATGTTTACACAGATGGCAGTGTAGATATTTCCATGTTTACACAGATAGCGGTGTAGATATTTCCATGTTTACACAGATAGCGGTGTGGATATTTCCATGTTTATGCAGATAGCGGTGTAGATATTTCCATGTTTATACAGATAGTGGTGCGGATATTTCCATGTTTATACAGATAGTGGTGCACATATTTCCATGATTATACAGATAGCGGTGTAGATATTTCCATCTTATTACAGATGGAGGTGTAGATATGTCCGTGTTCGTACAGATGGCGGTGTAGATATTTCCATGTTCATACAGAAGGCGGTGTAGATATTCCGAAGTTTATAGTGATTGCTCTGTAGTTATTTCCATATTTATAGAGAAATCTGTGTAGATATTTCCATGTATATGCAGATAGCTGTGTAGATATTTCCATGTTCATGCAGATAGCGGTTTAGATATTTCCATGTTCATCCAGATGCCGGTGTAGATATATCCATGTTCATACAGATGGGGGTGAAGATATTTCTATGTTCATACAGATGGTGGTGTAGATATTTCTATGTTCATACAGATGGCGGTGTAGATATTTCCATGTTCATACAGATGGCGGTGTAGATATTTACATGTACATACAAATTGCGGTGTAGATATTTCTATGTTCATAGCGATGGCGGTGTAGATATTTCCATGTTTGTACGGATAGCAGTGTAGTTATTTCCATGTTTATAGAGATAGCAGTGTAGATGTTTCCATTGATATACAGATAGCTGTGTAGATATTTCCATGTTCGTACAGATAGCGGTGTAGATATTTCCATGTTCATACAGATAACGGTGTAGATATTTCAATGTTCATACAGATAGTGGTGTAGATATTTCCATGTTCGTACAGTTAGCGGTGTAGATATTTCCATGTTCATACAGATGGCGGTGTACATATTTACATGTTCATACAGATGACGGTGCAGGTATTTCCATGTTCGTACAGATGGCGGTGTAGATATTTCCATGTTCATAGAGATGGCGGTGTAGGTATTTCCAACTTTATGCAGATAGCGGTATAGATATTTCCATGTTTATACAGATGGTGGTGTAGATATATCCATGTTTATAGAGATGGCGGTCTAGGTATTTCCATGTTTAAAGAGATAGTGGTGTAGTTATTTCCAAGTTTATAGAGACAGCGTTGTAGATATTTCCATGTTTATACAGATAACGGTGAAGATATTTCCATGTTTATACAGATAGCGGTGTAGATATTTCCATGTTTATACAGATAGCAGTGTAGATTTTTCCATGTTTATAGAGATAGTGGTGTAGATAATTCCAATTTTATACAGATAACAGTGTAGATATTTCCAAATTCATACAGATAGGGGTTGTAGATATTTCCACGTTTATAGAGATGGCGGTGTAGATATTTCCATGTTCATACAGATGGCGGGGTAGATATTTCCATGTTTATAGAGATGGCGGTGTATATATTTTCATGTTTACACAGATGGCGGTGTAGATATTTCCATGTTTACACAGATAGCGTTGTAGACATTTCCATGTTTACATGGATAGCGGTGTGGATATTTCCATGTTTATGCAGATAGCGGTGTAGACATTTCCATGTTTATACAGATAGTGGTGCGGATATTTCCATGTTTATACAGATAATGGTGCTGATATTTCCATGTTTATACAGATAGCGTTGTAGATATTTCCATCTTATTACAGATGGCGGTGTAGGTATTTCCATGTTCGTACAGATGGCGGTGTAGATATTTCCATGTTCATACAGATGGCGGTGTAGATTTTTCGAAGTTTATAGAGATAGCGCTGTAGTTATTTCCATATTTATAGAGAAATCTGTGTAGATATTTCCATGTATATGCAGATAGCTGTGTAGATATTTCCATGTTCATGCAGATAGCGGTGTAGATATTTCCATGTTCATCCAGATGCCGGTGTAGATATATCCATGTTCATAGAGATGGCGGTGAAGATATTTCCATGTTCATACAGATGGCGGTGTAGATATTTCCATGTTCATACAAATGGCGGTGAATATATTTCCATGTTCATACACATAGCAGTGTAGATATTTCAATGTTCATACAGATAGCGATGTAGGTATTTCCATGTTCTTACAGTTAGCGGTGTAGATATTTCCATGTTCATGCAGAGGGCGCTGTAGATATTTCCATCTTCATACAGATGGCAGTGTAGATATTTCCATGTTCATACAGGTGGCGGTGTAGGTATTTCCATGTTTATACAGATAGCAGTGTAGTTATTTCCATGTTTATAGAGATAGCAGTGAAGATATTTCCATTGACATACAGATAGCTGTGTAGATATTTGCATGTTCATACAGATAACATTGTAGATATTTCCATGTTCATACAGATAGCGGTGTAGATATTTCCCTGTTTATACAGATAGTGGTGCGGATATTTCCATGTTTATACAGATAGTTGGGCAGATATTCCCATGTTTATACAGATAGCGGTG
This sequence comes from Gorilla gorilla gorilla, assembly GCF_029281585.2. Classification (NCBI taxonomy): domain Eukaryota; kingdom Metazoa; phylum Chordata; class Mammalia; order Primates; family Hominidae; genus Gorilla; species Gorilla gorilla. Next base: position 10,453,025 of record NC_073234.2, on the reverse strand, counting down.
TAGATATTTCCATCTTAATACAGATGGCGGTGTAGATATTTCCATGTTCATACTGATGGCGGTGTAGATATTTCAAAGTTTATAGAGATAGAGCTTCATTTATTTCCATATTTATAGAGAAATCTGTGTAGATATTTCCATGTATATTCAGATAGCTGTGTAGATATTTCCATGTTCATGCAGATAGCGGTGTAGATATTTCCATGTTCATCCAGATGCCTGTGTACATATATGCATGTTCATACAGATGGCGGTGAAGATATTTCCATGTTCATACAGATGGCGGTGTAGATATATCCATGTTAATACAGATGGCGGTGAAGATATTTCCATGTTCATTCAGATGGCGGTGTAGATATTTCCATGTTCATACAAATGGCGGTGTAGATATTTCCATGTTCATACAGAGGACGTTGGAGATATTTCCAAGTTTATAGGGATGGTGGTGAAGATATTTTCATGTTTACACAGATGGCGGTGTAGATATTTCCATGTTTACACAGATAGCGGTGTAGACATTTCCATGTTTACACAGATAGCGGTGTGGATATTTCCATGTTTACACAGATAGCAGTGTGGATATTTCCATGTTTATGCAGATAGCAGTGTAGATATTTCCATGTTTATACAGATAGCGGTGCGGATATTTCCATGTTTTTTGAGATAGCGGTGCGGATATTTCCATGTTTATACAGATAGTTGGGCAGATATTTCCATGTTTATACAGATAGCGGTGAAGATATTTCCATCTTAATACAGATGGCGGTGTAGATATGTCCATGTTCGTACAGATGGCGGTGTAGATATTTCCATGTTCATACAGATGGCAGTGTAGATATTTCGAAGTTTATAGAGATAGCGCTGTAGTTATTTCCATATTTATAGAGAAAACTGTGTAGATATTTCCATGTATATTCAGACAGCTGTGTAGATATTTCCATGTTCATGCAGATAGCGGTGTAGATATTTCCATGTTCATCCAGATGCCGGTGTACAAATATCCATGTTCATACAGATGGCGGTGAAGATATTTCCATGTTCATACAGATGGTGGTGTAGATATTTCCATGTTCTTACAAATGGCGGTGTAGATATTTCCATGTTCATAGTGATGGCGGTGTAGATAATTCCATGTTCATACAAATGGCGGTGTAAATATTTCCATGTTCATAGAGATGGCGGTGTAGATATTTCCATATTTATACAGGTAGCAGTGTAGTTATTTCCATGTTTATACGGATAGCAGTTTAGAAATTTTCATTGATATACAGATAGCTGTGTAGATATTTGCATGTTCATACAGATAGCGGTGTAGATATTTCCATGTTTATAGAGATAGCGCTGTAGTTATTTCCATATTTATAGAGAAAACTGTGTAGATATTTCCATGTTCATACAGATAGCCGTGTAGATAATTCCATGTTCATAAAGATAGCGGTGTAGATATTTGCATGTTCATACAGATAGCGGTGTAGATATTTCCATGTTCATACAGATGGCGGTGTAGGTATGTCCATGTTCGTACAGATGGCGGTGTAGATATTTACATGTTCATACAGATGGCGGTGTAGATATTTCCATGTTCATACAGATGGCGGTGCAGATATTTCCATGTTCGTACGGATGGCAGTGTAGATATTTCCATGTTCATACAGTTGGCGGTGTAGATATTTCCATGTTTATACAGATAGCAGTGTGGTTATTTCCATGTTTACAGAGATAGCAGTGTAGATATTTCCATTGATATACAGATAGCTGTGTAGATATTTCCATGTTCATACAGATAGCGGTGTAGATATTTCCAGGTTCATACAGATAGCGGTGTAGGTATTTCCATGTTCATACATTTAGCGGTGTAGATATTTCCATGTTCATACAGATGGCGGTTTAGATATTTCCATGTTCATGGATGTGGCGGTGTAGATATTTCCATGTTTATGCAGGTAGCGGTATAGATATTTCCATGTTTATACAGGTGGTGGTGTAGATATTTCCATGTTTATAGAGATGGCGGTCTAGATATTTCCATGTTTACAGAGATAGTGGTGTAGTTATTTCCAAGTTTATAGAGACAGCGTTGTAGATATTTCCATGTTTATACAGATAGCGGTGAAGGTATTTCCATGTTTATACAGATAGCGGTGTAGATATTTCCCTGTTTATACAGATAGCAGTGTAGATATTTCCATGTTTATACAGATAGTGGTGTAGATAATTTCAATTTTATACAGAGAGCAGTGTAGATATTTCCAAGTTCATACAGATAGCGGAGTAGATATTTCCACGTTTATAGTGGTGGCGGTGTAGATATTTCCGGGTTCATACAGAAGGCGGTGTAGATATTTCCATGTTTACGGGGATGGCGGTGTAGATATTTTCATGTTTACACAGATGGCGGTGTAGATATTTCCATTTTTACACAGATAGCGGTGTAGACATTTCCATGTTTACAGAGATAACGGTGTGGATATTTCCATGTTTATACAGATAGCGGTGTGGATATTTCCACGTTTATACAGATAGTTGGGCAGATATTTCCATATTTATACAGATATCGGTGTAGATATTTCCATCTTAATACAGATGGCGGTGTAGATATGTCCATGTTTGTACAGATGGCAGTGTAGGTATTTCCATGTTCATACAGATGGCGGTGTAGATATTTCGAAGTTTATAGAGATAGCGCTGTTGTTATTTCCATATTTATAGAGAAATCTGTGTAGATATTTCCATGTATATTCAGTTAGCTGTGTAGATATTTCCATGTTCATGCAGAGATCTGTGTAGATATTTCCATGGTCATCCAGATGCTGGTGTACATATATCCATGTTCATACAGATGGCGGTGAAGATATTTCCATGTTCATACAGATAGCGGTGTATATATTTCCATGTTTGTACAGATAGCGGTGTAGATATTTCCATGTTCATACAGATAGCGGTGTAGATATTTCCATGTTCATACAGATAGCGGTGTAGATATTTCCATGTTCATACAGATATCGGTGTAGATATTTCCATGTTCCTACAGATAGCGGTGTAGATATATCCATGTTCATACAGATAGCGGTGTAGGTATTTCCATGTTCTTACATATTGCGGTGTACATATTTCCATGTTGTTACAGATGGCGGTGTAGATATTTCCATGTTCATACAGGTGGCGGTGTAGATATTTCCATGTTTATACAGATAGCAGTGTAGATATTTCCAAGTTTATAGAGATAGCAGTGTAGATATTTCCATTGATATACAGATAGCTGAGTAGATATTTGCATGTTCATACAGATAGCGGTGTAGATACTTCCATGTTCATACAGATAGCGGTGTAGATATTTCCATGTTTATACAGATAGTGATGCGGATATTTCCATGTTTATACAGATAGTTGGGCAGATATTTCCATGTTTATACAGATAGCGGTGTAGATATTTCCATCTTAATACAGATGGCGGTTTAGATATTTCCATGTTCGTACAGATGGAGTTGTACATATTTCCATGTTCATACAGATGGCGGTGTAGATATTTTGAAGTTTATAGAGATAGCGCTGTAGTTATTTCCATATTTATTTAGAAATCTGTGTAGATATTTCCATGTATATGCAGATAGCTGTTTAGATATTTCCATTTTCATGCAGATAGCGGTGTAGATATTTCCATGTTCATCCAGATGCCGGTGTAGATACATCCATGTTTATACAGATGGGGGTGAAGATATTTCCATGTTCATACAGACGGCGGTGTAGATATTTCCATGTTCATACAAATGGCGGTGTAGATATTTGCATGTTCATAGAGATGGCGGTGTAGATATTTCCATATTCATACAGTTAGCCGTGTAGTTATTTCCATGTTCATACAGAGGGCGCTGTAGATATTTCCATGTTCGTATGGATGGCAGTGTAGTTATTTCCATGTTTATAGAAGATAGCATAGTAGATATTTCCATTGATATACAGATAGCTGAGTAGATATATGCATGTTCGTTCAGATAGCGGTGTAGATATTTCCATGTTCATACAGAGAGCGGTGTAGATATTTCCATGTTCATGCAGATAGCGGTGTATATATTTCCATGTTCATACAGATAGCGGTGTAGATATTTCCATGTTCATACAGATAGCGTTGTAGATATTTCCATGCTCATACAGTCAGCGGTTTAGATATTTCCATGTTCATACAGATTGCATTGTAGATATTTACATGTTCATACAGGTGGCGGTGTAGATATTTCCATGTTTATACAGATAGAAGTGTAGTTATTTCCGTGTTCATAGAGATAGCAGTGCAGATATTTCCATTGATAAACAGATAGCTGTGTAGATATTTGCATGTTCATACAGATAGCGGTATAGATATTTCCATGTTCATACAGATAGCGGTGTAGATATATCCATGTTCATACAGATGGCGGTGCAGATATTTATATGTTCGTAGAGATGGCGGTGTAGATATTTCCATGTTTATGCAGATAGCGGTATAGATATTTCCATGTTTATACAGATGGTGGTGTAGATATTTCCATGTTTATAGAGATGGCGGTCTAGATATTTCCATGTTTATAGAGATAGTGGTGTAGATATTTCCAAGTTTATAGAGACAGCGTTGTAGATATTTTCATGTTTACTCAGATGGCGGTGTAGATATTTTCATGTTTACACAGATAGCGGTGTAGATATTTCCATATTAACACAGATAGCGGTGTGGACATTTCCATGTTTATGCAGATAGCGGTATAGATATTTCCATGTTTATACAGATAGCGGTGCGGATATTTCCATGTTTATACAGATAGTGGTGCAGACATTTCCATGTTTATAAAGATAGCGGTGTAGATATTTCCAGCTTAATACAGATTTCTGTGTAGATATGTCCATGTTCGTACAGATGGCGGTGTAGATATTTCGAAGTTTATAGAGAGAGCGCTGTAGTTATTTCCATATTTATAGAGAAATCTGTGTAGATATTTCCATGTATATGCAGATAGCTGTGTAGATATTTCCAAATTCGTACAGATAGCAGTGTAGATATTTCCATGTTCATACAGATAGCGGTGTAGATATTTCCATGTTCATACAGATGGCGGTGTAGATATTTCCATGTTTATACAGAAAGCGGTGTAGATATTTCCATGTTTACACAGATAGCGGTGTAGACATTTCCATGTTTACACAGATAGCGGTGTGGATATTTCCATGTTTATGCAGATAGTGTTGTAGATATTTCCATGTTTATACAGATAGCGGTGCGGATATTTCCATGTTTATACAGATAGTGGTGCAGATATTTCCATGCTTATACAGATAGCGGTGTAGATATTTCCATCTTAATACAGATGGCGGTGTAGATATGTCCATGTTTGTACAGACGGCGGTGTAGATATTTCCATGTTCATACTGATGGCGGTGTAGGTATTTCGAAGTTTATGGAGATAACGCTGTAGTTATTTCCATATTTATAGAGATATCTGTATAGATATTTCCATGTATATGCAGATAGCTGTGTAGATATTTCCATGTTCATGCAGATAGCTGGGCAGTTATTTCCATGTTCATCCAGATGCCGGTGTAGATATATCCATGTTCATATAGATGTCGGTGAAGATATTTCCATGTTCTTACAGATGGCGGTGTAGATATTTCCATGTTAATACAAATGGCAGAGTAGGTATTTCCATGTTCATAGAGATGGTGGAGTAGATATTTCCATGTTCATACAAATGGCGGTGTAAGTATTTCCATGATCATAGAGATGGCGGTGTAGATATTTCCATGTTTATACAGATAGCAGTGTAGTTATTTCCATGCTTATAGAGATAGCTGTGTAGATATTTCCGTTGATATACAGATAGCTGTGTAGATATTTGCATGTTCATACAGATAGCGGTGTAGATATTTCCATGTTCATACAGATAGCGGTGTAGATATTTCCATGTTCATACAGATAGCGGTGTAGATATTTCCATGTTCATACAGATATCGGTGTAGATATTTCCATGTTCATACAGATAGCAGTGTAGATATTTCCATGTTCATACAGTTAGCGGTGTAGATATTTCCATGTTCATACAGATGGCGGTGTAGATATTTACATGTTCATACAGATGGCGGTGTAGATATTTCCATGTTCGTACGGATGGCAGTGTAGATTTTTCCATGTTCATACAGGTGGCGGTGTAGATATTTCCATGTTTATACAGATAGCAGTGTAGTTATTTCCATGTTTATAGAGATAGCAGTGTAGATATTTCCATTGTTATACAGATAGCTGTGTAGATATTTGCATGTTCATTCAAATAGCTGTATAGATATTTCCACGTTCGTACAGATAGAGGTGTAGATATTTCCTTGTTGATACAGATAGCCGTGTAGATATTTCCATGTTCATACAGATAACGGTGTAGATATTTCCATGTTCATACAGATATCGGTGTAGATATTTCCATTTTCCTACAGTTAGCGGTGTAGATATTTCCATGTTCATACAGATGGCCGTGTAGATATTTACATGTTCATACAGATGGCGGTGTAGATATTTCCATGTTCGTACAGATGGCGGTGTAGATATTTCCATGTTCATAGAGATGGCGGTGTAGATATTTCCATGTTTACGCAGATAGCGGTATAGATATTTCCATGTTTATACAGATGGTGGTGTAGATATTTCCATGTTTATAGAGATAGTGGTGTAGTTATTTCCAAGTTTATAGAGACAGCGTTGTAGATACTTCCATGTTTATACCGATAGCAGTGAAGATATTTCCATGTTTATACAGATAGCGATGTAGATATTTCTATGTTTATACAGATAGCAGTGTAGATATTTCCATGTTTATAGAGGTAGTGGTGTAGATAATTCCAATTTTATACAGATAAGAGTGTAGATATTTCCAAATTCATACAGATAGCGGTGTAGATATTTCCACGTTTATAGAGATGGCGGTGTAGATATTTCCATGTTCATACAGATGGCGGGGTAGATATTTCCATGTTTATAGAGATGGCGGTGTATATATTTTCATGTTTCCACAGATGGCGGTGTAAATATTTCCCTGTTTACACAGATAGCGGTGTAGACATTTCCATGTTTACATGGATAGCGGTGTGTATATTTCCATGTTTATGCAGATAGCGGTGTAGATATTTCAATTTTTATACAGATAGTTGTGCGGATATTTCCATGTTTATACAGATAGTGGTGCTGATATTTCCATGTTTATACAGATAGCGTTGTAGATATTTCCATCTTATTTCAGATGGCGGTGTAGGTATGTCCATGTTCGTACAGATGGCGGTGTAGATATTTCCATGTTCATACAGATGGCGGTGTAGATATTTCGAAGTTTATAGAGATAGCGCTCTAGTTATTTCCTTATTTATACAGAAATCTGTGTAGATATTTCCATGTATATGCAGATAGCTGTGTAGATATTTCCATGTTCATGCAGATAGCGGTGTAGTTATTTCCATGTTCATCCAGATGCCGGTGTAGATATATCCATGTTCATACAGATGTCGGTGAAGATATTTCCATGTTCTTACAGATGGCGGTGTAGATATTTCCATGTTCATACAAATGGCAGAGTAGGTATTTCCATGTTCATACAGATGGCGGTGTAGATATTTCCATGTTCATACAAATGGCGGTGAAGATATTTCCATGTTCATAGAGATGGCGGTGTAGATATTTCCATGTTCATACAAATGGCGGTGTAGATATTTCCATGTTCATAGAGATGGGGGTGTAGATGTTTCCATGTTTATACAGATAGCATTGTAGTTATTTCCATGTTTATAGAGATAGCAGTGTAGATATTTCCATTTAAATACAGATAGCTGTGAAGATATTTCCATGTTCATACACATAGCGGTGTAGATATTTCCATGTTCATACACATAGCGGTGTAGATATTTCCATGTTCATACAGAGAGCGGTGTAGATATTTCCATGTTCATACAGATAACGGTGTGGATATTTCCATGTTCATAAAGATAGCGGTGCAGATATTTCCATGTTCGTACAGTTATCGGTGTAGAGATTTCCGTGTACATACAGATGGCAGTGAAGATATTTACATGTTCATACAGATGGCGGTGTAGATATTTCCATGTTCGTACAGATGGCGGTGTAGATACTTCCATGTTCATAGAGATGGCGGTGTAGATATTTCCATTTTTATGCAGATAGCGGTATAGGTATTTCCATGTTTATACAGATGTTGGTGCAGATATTTCCATGTTTATAGAGATGGCGGTCTAGATATTTCCATGTTTATAGAGATAGTGGTGTAGTTATTTCCAAGTTTATAGAGACAGCGTTGTAGTTATTTCCATGTTTATAGAGATAGCAATGAAGATATTTCCATGTTTATACAGATAGCGGTGTAGATATTTCCATGTTTATACAGATAGCGGTGTAGGTATTTCCATGTTTATAGAGATAGTGGTGTATATAATTCCAATTTTATACAGATAGCAGTGTAGATATTTGCAAGTTCATACAGATAGCTGTGTAGATATTTCCATGTTTATAGAGATAGCGGTTTAGATATTTCCGTGTTCATACAGATGGCAGTGTAGATATTTCCATGTTTATAGAGATGGCGGTGTAGATATTTTCATGTTTACACAGATGGCAGTGTAGATATTTCCATGTTTACACAGATAGCGGTGTAGATATTTCCATGTTTACACAGATAGCGGTGTGGATATTTCCATGTTTATGCAGATAGCGGTGTAGATATTTCCATGTTTATACAGATAGTGGTGCGGATATTTCCATGTTTATACAGATAGTGGTGCACATATTTCCATGATTATACAGATAGCGGTGTAGATATTTCCATCTTATTACAGATGGAGGTGTAGATATGTCCGTGTTCGTACAGATGGCGGTGTAGATATTTCCATGTTCATACAGAAGGCGGTGTAGATATTCCGAAGTTTATAGTGATTGCTCTGTAGTTATTTCCATATTTATAGAGAAATCTGTGTAGATATTTCCATGTATATGCAGATAGCTGTGTAGATATTTCCATGTTCATGCAGATAGCGGTTTAGATATTTCCATGTTCATCCAGATGCCGGTGTAGATATATCCATGTTCATACAGATGGGGGTGAAGATATTTCTATGTTCATACAGATGGTGGTGTAGATATTTCTATGTTCATACAGATGGCGGTGTAGATATTTCCATGTTCATACAGATGGCGGTGTAGATATTTACATGTACATACAAATTGCGGTGTAGATATTTCTATGTTCATAGCGATGGCGGTGTAGATATTTCCATGTTTGTACGGATAGCAGTGTAGTTATTTCCATGTTTATAGAGATAGCAGTGTAGATGTTTCCATTGATATACAGATAGCTGTGTAGATATTTCCATGTTCGTACAGATAGCGGTGTAGATATTTCCATGTTCATACAGATAACGGTGTAGATATTTCAATGTTCATACAGATAGTGGTGTAGATATTTCCATGTTCGTACAGTTAGCGGTGTAGATATTTCCATGTTCATACAGATGGCGGTGTACATATTTACATGTTCATACAGATGACGGTGCAGGTATTTCCATGTTCGTACAGATGGCGGTGTAGATATTTCCATGTTCATAGAGATGGCGGTGTAGGTATTTCCAACTTTATGCAGATAGCGGTATAGATATTTCCATGTTTATACAGATGGTGGTGTAGATATATCCATGTTTATAGAGATGGCGGTCTAGGTATTTCCATGTTTAAAGAGATAGTGGTGTAGTTATTTCCAAGTTTATAGAGACAGCGTTGTAGATATTTCCATGTTTATACAGATAACGGTGAAGATATTTCCATGTTTATACAGATAGCGGTGTAGATATTTCCATGTTTATACAGATAGCAGTGTAGATTTTTCCATGTTTATAGAGATAGTGGTGTAGATAATTCCAATTTTATACAGATAACAGTGTAGATATTTCCAAATTCATACAGATAGGGGTTGTAGATATTTCCACGTTTATAGAGATGGCGGTGTAGATATTTCCATGTTCATACAGATGGCGGGGTAGATATTTCCATGTTTATAGAGATGGCGGTGTATATATTTTCATGTTTACACAGATGGCGGTGTAGATATTTCCATGTTTACACAGATAGCGTTGTAGACATTTCCATGTTTACATGGATAGCGGTGTGGATATTTCCATGTTTATGCAGATAGCGGTGTAGACATTTCCATGTTTATACAGATAGTGGTGCGGATATTTCCATGTTTATACAGATAATGGTGCTGATATTTCCATGTTTATACAGATAGCGTTGTAGATATTTCCATCTTATTACAGATGGCGGTGTAGGTATTTCCATGTTCGTACAGATGGCGGTGTAGATATTTCCATGTTCATACAGATGGCGGTGTAGATTTTTCGAAGTTTATAGAGATAGCGCTGTAGTTATTTCCATATTTATAGAGAAATCTGTGTAGATATTTCCATGTATATGCAGATAGCTGTGTAGATATTTCCATGTTCATGCAGATAGCGGTGTAGATATTTCCATGTTCATCCAGATGCCGGTGTAGATATATCCATGTTCATAGAGATGGCGGTGAAGATATTTCCATGTTCATACAGATGGCGGTGTAGATATTTCCATGTTCATACAAATGGCGGTGAATATATTTCCATGTTCATACACATAGCAGTGTAGATATTTCAATGTTCATACAGATAGCGATGTAGGTATTTCCATGTTCTTACAGTTAGCGGTGTAGATATTTCCATGTTCATGCAGAGGGCGCTGTAGATATTTCCATCTTCATACAGATGGCAGTGTAGATATTTCCATGTTCATACAGGTGGCGGTGTAGGTATTTCCATGTTTATACAGATAGCAGTGTAGTTATTTCCATGTTTATAGAGATAGCAGTGAAGATATTTCCATTGACATACAGATAGCTGTGTAGATATTTGCATGTTCATACAGATAACATTGTAGATATTTCCATGTTCATACAGATAGCGGTGTAGATATTTCCCTGTTTATACAGATAGTGGTGCGGATATTTCCATGTTTATACAGATAGTTGGGCAGATATTTCCATGTTTATACAGATAGCGGTGTAGATATTTCCATCTTAATACAGATGGCGGTGTAGATATTTCCATGTTCATACTGATGGCGGTGTAGATATTTCAAAGTTTATAGAGATAGAGCTTCATTTATTTCCATATTTATAGAGAAATCTGTGTAGATATTTCCATGTATATTCAGATAGCTGTGTAGATATTTCCATGTTCATGCAGATAGCGGTGTAGATATTTCCATGTTCATCCAGATGCCTGTGTACATATATGCATGTTCATACAGATGGCGGTGAAGATATTTCCATGTTCATACAGATGGCGGTGTAGATATATCCATGTTAATACAGATGGCGGTGAAGATATTTCCATGTTCATTCAGATGGCGGTGTAGATATTTCCATGTTCATACAAATGGCGGTGTAGATATTTCCATGTTCATACAGAGGACGTTGGAGATATTTCCAAGTTTATAGGGATGGTGGTGAAGATATTTTCATGTTTACACAGATGGCGGTGTAGATATTTCCATGTTTACACAGATAGCGGTGTAGACATTTCCATGTTTACACAGATAGCGGTGTGGATATTTCCATGTTTACACAGATAGCAGTGTGGATATTTCCATGTTTATGCAGATAGCAGTGTAGATATTTCCATGTTTATACAGATAGCGGTGCGGATATTTCCATGTTTTTTGAGATAGCGGTGCGGATATTTCCATGTTTATACAGATAGTTGGGCAGATATTTCCATGTTTATACAGATAGCGGTGAAGATATTTCCATCTTAATACAGATGGCGGTGTAGATATGTCCATGTTCGTACAGATGGCGGTGTAGATATTTCCATGTTCATACAGATGGCAGTGTAGATATTTCGAAGTTTATAGAGATAGCGCTGTAGTTATTTCCATATTTATAGAGAAAACTGTGTAGATATTTCCATGTATATTCAGACAGCTGTGTAGATATTTCCATGTTCATGCAGATAGCGGTGTAGATATTTCCATGTTCATCCAGATGCCGGTGTACAAATATCCATGTTCATACAGATGGCGGTGAAGATATTTCCATGTTCATACAGATGGTGGTGTAGATATTTCCATGTTCTTACAAATGGCGGTGTAGATATTTCCATGTTCATAGTGATGGCGGTGTAGATAATTCCATGTTCATACAAATGGCGGTGTAAATATTTCCATGTTCATAGAGATGGCGGTGTAGATATTTCCATATTTATACAGGTAGCAGTGTAGTTATTTCCATGTTTATACGGATAGCAGTTTAGAAATTTTCATTGATATACAGATAGCTGTGTAGATATTTGCATGTTCATACAGATAGCGGTGTAGATATTTCCATGTTTATAGAGATAGCGCTGTAGTTATTTCCATATTTATAGAGAAAACTGTGTAGATATTTCCATGTTCATACAGATAGCCGTGTAGATAATTCCATGTTCATAAAGATAGCGGTGTAGATATTTGCATGTTCATACAGATAGCGGTGTAGATATTTCCATGTTCATACAGATGGCGGTGTAGGTATGTCCATGTTCGTACAGATGGCGGTGTAGATATTTACATGTTCATACAGATGGCGGTGTAGATATTTCCATGTTCATACAGATGGCGGTGCAGATATTTCCATGTTCGTACGGATGGCAGTGTAGATATTTCCATGTTCATACAGTTGGCGGTGTAGATATTTCCATGTTTATACAGATAGCAGTGTGGTTATTTCCATGTTTACAGAGATAGCAGTGTAGATATTTCCATTGATATACAGATAGCTGTGTAGATATTTCCATGTTCATACAGATAGCGGTGTAGATATTTCCAGGTTCATACAGATAGCGGTGTAGGTATTTCCATGTTCATACATTTAGCGGTGTAGATATTTCCATGTTCATACAGATGGCGGTTTAGATATTTCCATGTTCATGGATGTGGCGGTGTAGATATTTCCATGTTTATGCAGGTAGCGGTATAGATATTTCCATGTTTATACAGGTGGTGGTGTAGATATTTCCATGTTTATAGAGATGGCGGTCTAGATATTTCCATGTTTACAGAGATAGTGGTGTAGTTATTTCCAAGTTTATAGAGACAGCGTTGTAGATATTTCCATGTTTATACAGATAGCGGTGAAGGTATTTCCATGTTTATACAGATAGCGGTGTAGATATTTCCCTGTTTATACAGATAGCAGTGTAGATATTTCCATGTTTATACAGATAGTGGTGTAGATAATTTCAATTTTATACAGAGAGCAGTGTAGATATTTCCAAGTTCATACAGATAGCGGAGTAGATATTTCCACGTTTATAGTGGTGGCGGTGTAGATATTTCCGGGTTCATACAGATGGCGGTGTAGATATTTCCATGTTTACGGGGATGGCGGTGTAGATATTTTCATGTTTACACAGATGGCGGTGTAGATATTTCCATTTTTACACAGATAGCGGTGTAGACATTTCCATGTTTACAGAGATAACGGTGTGGATATTTCCATGTTTATACAGATAGCGGTGTGGATATTTCCACGTTTATACAGATAGTTGGGCAGATATTTCCATATTTATACAGATATCGGTGTAGATATTTCCATCTTAATACAGATGGCGGTGTAGATATGTCCATGTTTGTACAGATGGCAGTGTAGGTATTTCCATGTTCATACAGATGGCGGTGTAGATATTTCGAAGTTTATAGAGATAGCGCTGTTGTTATTTCCATATTTATAGAGAAATCTGTGTAGATATTTCCATGTATATTCAGTTAGCTGTGTAGATATTTCCATGTTCATGCAGAGATCTGTGTAGATATTTCCATGGTCATCCAGATGCTGGTGTACATATATCCATGTTCATACAGATGGCGGTGAAGATATTTCCATGTTCATACAGATGGCGGTGTAGATATTTCCATGTTCATACAAATGGCGGTGTAGATATTTCCATGTTCATAGAGATGGCGGTGTAGATATTTCCATGTTCATAGAAATGGCGGTGTAGATATTTCCATGTTCATAGAGATGGCGGTGTAGATATTTCCATGTTTATACAGATTGCAGTGTAGTTATTTCCATGTTTATAGAGATAGCAGTGTAGATATTTCCATTGATATACAGATAGCTGTGTAGATATTTGCATGTTCATGCAGATAGCGGAGTAGATATTTCCATGTTCATACAGATAGCGGTGTAGATATTTCTATGTTCATACAGATAGCGGTGTAGATATTTCCATGTTCATACAGATAGCGGTGTAGATATTTCCATGTTCATACAGTTAGCGGTGTAGATATTTCCATGTTCATACAGATGGCGGTGTAGATATTTACATGTTCCTACAGATGGCAGTTTAGATATTTCCATGTTCGTACGGATGGCAGTGTAGATATTTTCATGTTCATACAGGTGGCGGTGTAGATATTTCCATGTTTATACAGATAGCAGTGTAGTTATTTCCATGTTTATAGAGATAGCAGTGTAGATATTTCCATTGATATACAGATTGCTGTGTAGGAATTTGCATGTTCATACAGATAGCGGTGTAGATATTTTCATGCTCCTACAGATAACGGTGTAGATATTTCCATGTTCATACAGATAGCGGTATAGATATTTCCATGTTTATACAGATGGTGCTGTAGGTATTTCCATGTTTATAGAGATAGTGGTGTAGTTATTTCCAAGTTTATAGAGACAGCGTTGTAGATATTTCCATGTTTATACGGATAGCAGTGAAGATATTTCCATGTTTATACAGATAGCGGTGTAGGTATTTCCATGTTTATACAGATAACAGTGTAGATATTTCCATGTTTATAGAGATAGGGTTGTAGATAATTTCAATTTTATGCAGATAGCAGTGTAGATATTTCCACGTTCATACCGATAGCGTTGTAGATATTTCCACGTTTATAGAGATGGCGGTGTAGATATTTCCATGTTCATACCGATGGCGGTGTAGATATTTCCATGTTTATAGAGATGGCGGTGTAGATATTTTCATGTTTACACAGATGGCGGTGTAGATATTTCCATGTTTACACAGATAGCGGTGTAGATATTTCCATGTTCATACAGATGGCGGTGTAGATATTTACATGTTCATACAGATGGCGGTGTAGATATTTCCATGTTCGTACGGATGGCAGTGTAGATATTTTCATGTTCATACTGGTGGCGATGTAGATATTTCCAAGTTCATACAGATAGCAGTGTAGTTATTTCCATGTTTATAGAGATAGCAGTGTAGATATTTTCATTGAAATACAGATAGCTGTGTTGATATTTGCATGTTCATACAGATAGAGGTGTAGATATTTCCATGTTCGTACAGATAGCGGTGTAGGTTTTTCCATGTTCATACAGATAGCGGTGTAGATATTTCCATGTCCATACAGATGGCGGTTTAGATATTTCCATGTTCATGGAGGTGGCGGTGTAGATATATCCATGTTTATGCAGATAGCGGTATAGATATTTCCATGTTTATACAGGTGTTGGTGTAGATATTTCCATGTTTATAGAGATGGCGGTCTAGATATTTCCATGTTTACTGAGATAGTGGTGTAGTTATTTCCAAGTTTATAGAGACAGCGTTGTAGATATTTCCATGTTTATACAGATAGCGGTGAAGATATTATCCACGTTTATACAGATAGCGGTGTAGATATTTCCCTGTTTATACAGATAGCAGTGTAGATATTTCCATGTTTATACAGATAGTGGTGTAGATAATTTCAATTTTATACAGAGAGCAGTGTAGATATTTCCAAGTTCATACAGATAGCGGTGTAGATTTTTCCACGTTTATAGTGGTGGCGGTGTAGATATTTCCGGATTCATACAGATGGCTGTGTAGATATTTCCATGTTTACGGTGATGGCGGTGTAGATATTTTCATGTTTTCACAGATGGCGGTGTAGATATTTCCATTTTTACACAGATAGCGGTGTAGACATTTCCATGTTCACAGAGATAAAGGTGTGGATATTTCTATGTTTATACAGATAGCGGTGTGGATATTTCCATGTTTATACAGATAGTTGGGCAGATATTTCCATGTTTATAGAGATATCGGTGTAGATATTTCCATCTTAATACAGATGGCGGTGTAGATATGTCCATGTTTGTACAGATGGCAGTGTAGATATTTCCATGTTCATACAGATGGCGGTGTAGATATTTCGAAGTTTATAGAGATAGCGCTGTAGTTATTTCCATATTTATAGAGAAATCTGTGTAGATATTTCCATGTATATTCAGTTAGCTGTGTAGATATTTCCATGTTCATGCAGAGAGCAGTGTAGATATTTCCATGGTAATCCAGATGCTGGTGTACATATATCCATGTTCATACAGATGGCGGTGAAGATATTTCCATGTTCATACAGATGGCGGTGTAGATATTTCCATGTTCATACAAATGGCGGTGTAGATATTTCCATGTTCATAGAGATGGCGGTGTAGATATTCCCATGTTCATAGAAATGGCGGTGTAGATATTTACATGTTCATAGAGATGGCGGTGTAGATATTTCCATGTTTATACAGATAGCAGTGTAGTTATTTCCATGTTTATAGAGATAGCAGTGTAGATATTTCCATTGATATACAGATAGCTGTGTAGATATTTGCATGTTCATACTGATAGCGGTGTAGATATTTCCATGTTCATACAGATAGCGGTGTAGATATTTCTATGTTCATACAGATAGCGGTGTAGATATTTCCATGTTCATACGGATAGCGGTGTAGATATTTCCATGTTCATACAGTTAGCGGTGTAGATATTTCCATGTTCATACAGATGGCAGTGTAGATATTTCCATGTTCATACAGATGGCGGTGTAGATATTTCCATATTCGTACGGAAGGCAGTGTAGATATTTTCATGTTCATACAGGTGGCGGTGTAGATATTTCCATGTTTATACAGATAGCAGTGTAGTTATTTCCATGTTTATATAGATAGCAGTGTAGATATTTCCATTGATATACAGATAGCTGTGTAGGTATTCGCATGTTCATACAGATAGCGGTGTAGATATTTCCATGTTCGTACAGATAGCGGTGTAGATATTTCCATGTTCATACAGATAGCGGTGTAGATATTTCCATGTTCATACAGATAACGGTGTAGATATTTCCATGTTCATACAGATAGCGTTGTAGATATTTCCATGTTCATACAGTTAGAGGTGTAGATATTTCAATGTTCATACAGATGGCAGTGTAGATATTTACATGTTCATACAGATGGCGGTGTAGATATGTCCATGTTCGTACAGATGGCGGTTTACATATTTCCATGTTCATACAGATGGCGGTGTAGATATTTCGAAGTTTATAGAGATAGTGCTGTAGTTATTTCCATATTTATAGAGAAATCTGTGAAGATATTTCCATGTTCATACAGATAGCGGTATAGATATTTCCATGTTTATACAGATGGTGCTGTAGGTATTTCCATGTTTATAGAGATGGCTGTCTAGATATTTCCATGTTTATAGAGATAGTGGTGTAGTTATTTCCAAGTTTATAGAGACAGCGTTGTAGATATTTCCATGTTTATACGGATAGCAGTGAAGATATTTCCATGTTTATACAGATAGCGGTGTAGGTATTTCCATGTTTATACAGATAACAGTGTAGATATTTCCATGTTTATAGAGATAGGGTTGTAGATAATTTCAATTTTATGCAGATAGCAGTGTAGATATTTCCACGTTCATACCGATAGCGTTGTAGATATTTCCACGTTTATAGAGATGGCTGTGTAGATATTTCCATGTTCATACAGATGGCGGTGTAGATATTTCCATGTTTATAGAGATGGCGGTGTAGATATTTTCATGTTTACACAGATGGCGGTGTAGATATTTCCATGTTTACACAGATAGCGGTGTAGATATTTCCATGTTCATACAGATGGCGGTGTAGATATTTACATGTTCATACAGATGGCGGTGTAGATATTTCCATGTTCGTACGGATGGCAGTGTAGATATTTTCATGTTCATACAGGTGGCGATGTAGATATTTCCAAGTTCATACAGATAGCAGTGTAGTTATTTCCATGTTTATAGAGATAGCAGTGTAGATATTTTCATTGAAATACAGATAGCTGTGTTGATATTTGCATGTTCATACAGATAGAGGTGTAGATATTTCCATGTAGGTACAGATAGCGGTGTAGATATTTCCATGTTCATACAGATGGCGGTGTAGATATTTCCATGTTCATACAGATGGCGGTGTAGGTATTTCCATGTTCCTACGGAAGGCAGTGTAGATATTTTCATGTTCATACAGGTGGCGGTGTAGATATTTCCATGTTTATACAGATAGCATTGTAGTTATTTCCATGTTTATATAGATAGCAGTGTAGATATTTCCATTGATATACAGATAGCTGTGTAGATATTCGCATGTTCATACAGATAGCGGTGTAGATATTTCCATGTTCGTACAGATAGCGGTGTAGATATTTCCATCGTCATACAGATAGCGGTGTAGATATTTCCATGTTCATACAGATAACGGTGTAGATATTTGCATGTTCATACAGATAGCGTTGTAGATATTTCCATGTTCATATAGTTAGACGTGTAGATATTTCCATGTTCATACAGATGGCAGTGTAGATATTTACATGTTCATACAGATGGCGGTGTAGATATTTCCATGTTCGTACAGATGGCTGTCTAGATATTTCCATGTTTATAGAGATAGTCGTGTAGTTATTTCCAAGTTTATAGAGACAGCGTTGTAGATATTTCCATGTTTATACAGATAGCGGTGAAGTTATTTCCATGTTTATACAGATAGAGGTGTAGATATTTTCATGTTTATACAGAGAGCGTTGTAGATATTTCCATGTTCATACAGATAGCGGTGGAGATATTTCCATTTTCATACAGATAGCGGTGTAGTTATTTCCATGTTCATACAGTTAGCGGTGTAGATATTTCCATGTTCATACAGATGGCGGTGTAGATATTTACATGTTCATACAGATGGCGGTGTAGATATTTACATGTTCATACAGATGGCGGTGTAGATATTTCCATGTTCATACAGATGGCGGTGCAGATATTTCCATGTTCGTACGGATGGGAGTTTAGATATTTCCATGTTCATACAGTTGGCGGTGTAGATATTCCCACGTTTATACAGATAGCAGTGTGGTTATTTCCATGTTTACAGAGATAGCAGTGTAGATATTTCCATTGATATACAGATAGCTGTGTAGATATTTCCATGTTCATACAGATAGCGGTGTAGATATTTCCATGTTCATACAGAGAGCGGTGTAGATATTTCCATGTTCATACAGATAGCGGTGTAGATATTTCCAGGTTCATACAGATAGCGGTGTAGGTATTTCCATGATCATACATTTAGCGGTGTAGATATTTCCATGTTCATACAGATGGCGGTTTAGATATTTCCATGTCCATGGAGGTGGCGGTGTAGATATTTCCATGTTTATGCAGGTAGCGGTATAGATATTTCCATGTTTATACAGGTGGTGGTGTAGATATTTCCATGTTTATAGAGATGGCGGTCTAGATATTTCCATGTTTACAGAGATAGTGGTGTAGTTATTTCCAAGTTTATAGAGACAGCGTTGTTGATATTTCCATGTTTATACAGATAGCGGTGAAGATATTTCCATGTTTATACAGATAGCGGTGTAGATATTTCCCTGTTTATACAGATAGCAGTGTAGATATTTCCATGTTTATACAGATAGTGGTGTAGATAATTTCAATTTTATACAGAGAGCAGTGTAGATATTTCCAAGTTCATACAGATAGCGGTGTAGATATTTCCACGTTTATAGTGGTGGCAGTGTAGATATTTCCGGGTTCATACAGATGGCGGTGTAGATATTTCCATGTTTACGGGGATGGCGGTGTAGATATTTCCATGTTTACACAGATGGCGGTGTAGATATTTCCATTTTTACACAGATAGCTTTGTAGACATTTCCATGTTTACAGAGATAACGGTGTGGATATTTCCATGTTTATACAGATAGCGGTGTGGATATTTCCATGTTTATACAGATAGTTGGGCAGATATTTCCATGTTTATAGAGATATCGGTGTAGATATTTCCATCTTAATACAGATGGCGGTGTAGATATGTCCATGTTTGTACAGATGGCAGTGTAGATATTTCCATGTTCATACAGATGGCGGTGTAGATATTTCGAAGTTTATAGAGATAGCGCTGTTGTTATTTCCATATTTATAGAGAAATCTGTGTAGATATTTCCGTGTATATTCAGTTAGCTGTGTAGATATTTCCATGTTCATGCAGAGAGCGGTGTAGATATTTCCATGGTAATCCAGATGCTGGTGTACATATATCCATGTTCACACAGATGGCGGTGAAGATATTTCCATGTTCATACAGATGGCGGTGTAGATATTTCCATGTTCATACAAATGGCGGTGTAGATATTTCCATGTTCATAGAGATGGCGGTGTAGATATTTCCATGTTCATAGAAATGGCGGTGTAGATATTTCCATGTTCATAGAGATGGCGGTGTAGATATTTCCATGTTTATACAGATAGCAGTGTAGTTATTTCCATGTTTATAGAGATAGCAGTGTAGATATTTCCATTGATATACAGATAGCTGTGTAGATATTTGCATGTTCATACAGATAGCGGTGTAGATATTTCCATGTTCATAAAGATAGCGGTGTAGATATTTCTATGTTCATACAGATAGCGGTGTAGATATTTCCATGTTCATACAGATAGCGGTGTAGATATTTCCATGTTTATAAAGATAGCGGTGTAGATATTTCCATGTTCATACAGATAGCGGTGTAGATATTTCCATGTTCATACAGTTAGCGGTGTAGATATTTCCATGTTCATACAGATGGCAGTGTAGATATTTCCATGTTCATACAGATGGCCGTGTAGATATTTCCATATTCGTACGGAAGGCAGTGTAGATATTTTCATGTTCATACAGGTGGTGGTGTAGATATTTCCATGTTTATACAAATAGCAGTGTAGTTATTTCCATGTTTATATAGATAGCAGTGTAGATATTTCCATTGATATACAGATAGCTGTGTAGGTATTCGCATGTTCATACAGATAGCGGTGTAGATATTTCCATGTTCGTACATATAGCGGTGTAGATATTTCCATGTTCATACAGATAGCGGTGTAGATATTTCCATGTTCATACAGATAACGGTGTAGATATTTCCATGTTCATACAGATAGCGTTGTAGATATTTCCATGTTCATACAGTTAGAGGTGTAGATATTTCAATGTTCATACAGATGGCAGTGTAGATATTTACATGTTCATACAGATGGCGGTGTAGATATGTCCATGTTCGTACAGATGGTGGTTTAGATATTTCCATGTTCATACAGATGGCGGTGTAGATATTTCGAAGTTTATAGAGATAGTGCTGTAGTTATTTCCATATTTATAGAGAAATCTGTGTAGATATTTACATGTTCATACAGATAGCGGTATAGATATTTCCATGTTTATACAGATGGTGCTGTAGGTATTTCCATGTTTATAGAGATGGCTGTCTAGATATTTCCATGTTTATAGAGATAGTGGTGTAGTTATTTCCAAGTTTATAGAGACAGCGTTGTAGATATTTCCATGTTTATACGGATAGCAGTGAAGATATTTCCATGTTTATACAGATAGCGGTGTAGGTATTTCCATGTTTATACAGATAACAGTGTAGATATTTCCATGTTTATAGAGATAGGGTTGTAGATAATTTCAATTTTATACAGATAGCAGTGTAGATATTTCCACGTTCATACCGATAGCGTTGTAGATATTTCCACGTTTATAGAGATGGCGGTGTAGATATTTCCATGTTGATACAGATGGCGGTGTAGATATTTCCATGTTTATAGAGATGGCGGTGTAGATATTTCCATGTTTACACAGATGGCGGTGTAGATATTTCCATGTTTACACAGATAGCGGTGTAGACATTTCCATGTTTACACAGATAGCGGTGTGGATATTTCCATGTTTATGCAGATAGCGGTGTAGATATTTCCATGTTGATACAGATGGCGGTGTAGATATTTCGAAGTTTATAGAGATAGCGCTGTAGTTATTTCCATATTTATAGAGAAATCTTTGTAGATATTTCCATGTCTATGCTGATAGCTGTGTAGATATTTCCATGTTCATGCAGATAGCGGTGTAGATATTTCCATGTTCATCCAGATGCCGGTGTAGATATATCCATGTTAATACAGATGGCGGTGAAGATATTTCCATGTTCATTCAGATGGCGGTGTAGATATTTCCATGTTCATACAAATGGCGGTGTAGATATTTCCATGTTCATACAGAGGACGGTGTAGATATTTCCAAGTTTATAGGGATGGCGGTGTAGATATTTTCATGTTTACACAGATGGCGGTGTAGATATTTCCATGTTTACACAGATAGCGGTGTAGACATTTCCATGTTTACACAGATAGCGGTGTGGATATTTCCATGTTTACACAGATAGCAGTGTGGATATTTCCATGTTTATGCACATAGCAGTGTAGATATTTCCATGTTTATACAGATAGCGGTGCGGATATTTCCATGTTTTTTGAGATAGCGGTGCGGATATTTCCATGTTTATACAGATAGTTGGGCAGATATTTCCATGTTTATACAGATAGCGGTGAAGATATTTCCATCTTAATACAGATGGCGGTGTAGATATGTCCATGTTCGTACAGATGGCGGTGTAGATATTTCCATGTTCATACAGATGGCAGTGTAGATATTTCGAAGTTTATAGAGATAGCGCTGTAGTTATTTCCATATTTATAGAGAAAACTGTGTAGATATTTCCATGTATATTCAGACAGCTGTGTAGATATTTCCATGTTCATGCAGATAGCGGTGTAGATATTTCCATGTTCATCCAGATGCCGGTGTACAAATATCCATGTTCATACAGATGGCGGTGAAGATATTTCCATGTTCATACAGATGGTGGTGTAGATATTTCCATGTTCTTACAAATGGCGGTGTAGATATTTCCATGTTCATAGTGATGGCGGTGTAGATAATTCCATGTTCATACAAATGGCGGTGTAAATATTTCCATGTTCATAGAGATGGCGGTGTAGATATTTCCATATTTATACAGGTAGCAGTGTAGTTATTTCCATGTTTATAGGGATAGCAGTTTAGATATTTTCATTGATATACAGATAGCTGTGTAGATATTTGCATGTTCATACAGATAGCGGTGTAGATATTTCCATGTTCATACAGATAGCGGTGTAGATATTTCCATGTTCATACAGATAGCGGTGTAGATATTTCCATGTTCATACAGATAGCCGTGTAGATAATTCCATGTTCATAAAGATAGCGGTGTAGATATTTCCATGTTCATACAGTTAGCGGTGTAGATATTTACATGTTCATACAGATGGCGGTGTAGATATTTACATGTTCATACAGATGGCGGTGTAAATATTTCCATGTTCACACAGATGGCGGTGTAGATATTTACATGTTCATACAGATGGTGGTGTAAATATTTCCATGTTCATACCAATAGCGGTGTAGATATTTCCTTGTTCATACAGTTAGCGGTGTAGATATGTCCATGTTCATACAGATGGCGGTGTAGATATTTACATGTTCATACAGATGGCGGTGTAGATATTTCCATGTTCGTGCGGATGGCAGTGTAGATATTTCCATGTTCATACAGGTGGCGGTGTAGATATTTCCATGTTTATACAGATAGCAGTGTAGTTATTTCCATGTTTATAGAGACAGCTGTGTAGATATTTCCATTGATATACAGATAGCTGTGTAGATATTTGCATGTTCATACAGATAGCGGTGTAGATATTTCCATGTTCATACAGATGGCGGTGTAGATATGTCCATGTTCGTACAGATGGCGGTGTAGATATTTACATGTTCATACAGATGGCGGTGTAGATATTTCCATGTTCATACAGATGGCGGTGCAGATATTTCCATGTTCGTACGGATGGCAGTGTAGATATTTCCATGTTCATACAGTTGGCGGTGTAGATATTTCCATGTTTATACAGATAGCAGTGTGGTTATTTCCATGTTTACAGAGATAGCAGTGTAGATATTTCCATTGATATACAGATAGCTGTGTAGATATTTCCATGTTCATACAGATAGCGGTGTAGATATTTCCAGGTTCATACAGATAGCGGTGTAGGTATTTCCATGTTCATACATTTAGCGGTGTAGATATTTCCATGTTCATACAGATGGCGGTTTAGATATTTCCATGTTCATGGATGTGGCGGTGTAGATATTTCCATGTTTATGCAGGTAGCGGTATAGATATTTCCATGTTTATACACGTGGTGGTGTAGATATTTCCATGTTTATAGAGATGGCGGTCTAGATATTTCCATGTTTACAGAGATAGTGGTGTAGTTATTTCCAAGTTTATAGAGACAGCGTTGTAGATATTTCCATGTTTATACAGATAGCGGTGAAGATATTTCCATGTTTATACAGATAGCGGTGTAGATATTTCCCTGTTTATACAGATAGCAGTGTAGATATTTCCATGTTTATACAGATAGTGGTGTAGATAATTTCAATTTTATACAGAGAGCAGTGTAGATATTTCCAAGTTCATACAGATAGCGGAGTAGATATTTCCACGTTTATAGTGGTGGCGGTGTAGATATTTCCGGGTTCATACAGATGGCGGTGTTGATATTTCCATGTTTAAGGGGATGGCGGTGTAGATATTTTCATGTTTACACAGATGGCGGTGTAGATATTTCCATTTTTACACAGATAGCGGTGTAGACATTTCCATGTTTACAGAGATAACGGTGTGGATATTTCCATGTTTATACAGATAGCGGTGTGGATATTTCCACGTTTATACAGATAGTTGGGCAGATATTTCCATATTTATACAGATATCGGTGTAGATATTTCCATCTTAATACAGATGGCGGTGTAGATATGTCCATGTTTGTACAGATGGCAGTGTAGATATTTCCATGTTCATACAGATGGCAGTGTAGATATTTCGAAGTTTATAGAGATAGCGCTGTTGTTATTTCCATATTTATAGAGAAATCTGTGTTGATATTTCCATGTATATTCAGTTAGCTGTGTAGATATTTCCATGTTCATGCAGAGATCTGTGTAGATATTTCCATGGTCATCCAGATGCTGGTGTACATATATCCATGTTCATACAGATGGCGGTGAAGATATTTCCATGTTCATACAGATGGCGGTGTAGATATTTCCATGTTCATACAAATGGCGGTGTAGATATTTCCATGTTCATTGAGATGGCGGTGTAGATATTTCCATGTTCATAGAAATGGCGGTGTAGATATTTCCATGTTCATAGAGATGGCGGTGTAGATATTTCCATGTTTATACAGATAGCAGTGTAGTTATTTCCATGTTTATAGAGATAGCAGTGTAGATATTTCCATTGATATACAGATAGCTGTGTAGATATTTGCATGTTCATACAGATAGCGGAGTAGATATTTCCATGATCATACAGATAGCGGTGTAGATATTTCTATGCTCATACAGATAGCGGTGTAGATATTTCCATGTTCACACAGATAGCGGTGTAGATATTTCCATGTTCATACAGTTAGCGGTGTAGATATTTCCATGTTCATACAGATGGCGGTGTAGATATTTACATGTTCCTACAGATGGCAGTTTAGATATTTCCATGTTCGTACGGATGGCAGTGTAGATATTTTCATGTTCATACAGGTGGCGGTGTAGATATTTCCATGTTTATACAGATAGAAGTGTAGTTATTTCCATGTTTATAGAGATAGCAGTGTAGATATTTCCATTGATATACAGATTGCTGTGTAGGAATTTGCATGTTCATACAGATAGCGGTGTAGATATTTTCATGTTTCTACAGATAACGGTGTAGATATTTCCATGTTCATACAGATAGCGGTATAGATATTTCCATGTTTATACAGATGGTGCTGTAGGTATTTCCATGTTTATAGAGATGGCTGTCTAGATATTTCCATGTTTATAGAGATAGTGGTGTAGTTATTTCCAAGTTTATAGAGACAGCGTTGTAGATATTTCCATGTTTATACGGATAGCAGTGAAGATATTTCCATGTTTATACAGATAGCGGTGTAGGTATTTCCATGTTTATACAGATAACAGTGTAGATATTTCCATGTTTATAGAGATAGGGTTGTAGATAATTTCAATTTTATGCAGATAGCAGTGTAGATATTTCCACGTTCATACCGATAGCGTTGTAGATATTTCCACGTTTATAGAGATGGCGGTGTAGATATTTCCATGTTCATACAGATGGCGGTGTAGATATTTCCATGTTTATAGAGATGGCGGTGTAGATATTTTCATGTTTACACAGATGGCGGTGTAGATATTTCCATGTTTACACAGATAGCGGTGTAGATATTTCCATGTTCATACAGATGGCGGTGTAGATATTTACATGTTCATACAGATGGCGGTGTAGATATTTCCATGTTCGTACGGATGGCAGTGTAGATATTTTCATGTTCATACAGGTGGCGATGTAGATATTTCCAAGTTCATACAGATAGCAGTGTAGTTATTTCCATGTTTATAGAGATAGCAGTGTAGATATTTTCATTGAAATACAGATAGCTGTGTTGATATTTGCATGTTCATACAGATAGAGGTGTAGATATTTCCATGTTCGTACAGATAGCGGTGTAGATTTTTCCATGTTCATACAGATAGCGGTGTTGATATTTCCATGTTCATACAGATAACGGTGTAGATATTTCCATGTTCATACAGATAGCGTTGTAGATATTTCCATGTTCATACAGTTAGCGGTGTAGATATTTCCATGTTCATACAGATGGCAGTGTAGATATTTACATGTTCATACAGATGGCGGTGTAGATATTTCCATGTTCGTACAGATGGTGGTCTAGATATTTCCATGTTTATAGAGATAGTGGTGTAGTTATTTTCAAGTTTATAGAGACAGCCTTGTAGATATTTCCATGTTTATACAGATAGCGGTGAAGTTATTTCCATGTTTATACAGATAGCGGTGTAGATATTTTCATGTTTATACAGATAACAGTGTAGATATTTCCATGTTTATAGAGATAGTGGTTTAGATAATTTCAATTTTATACAGTTAGCAGTGTAGATATTTCCAAGTTCATACAGATAGCGGTGTAGATATTTCCACGTTTATAGAGATGGCGGTGTAGATATTTCCATGTTCATACAGATGTCGATGTAGATATTTCCATGTTTATAGAGATGGCGGTGTAGATATTTCCATGTTTACACAGATGGCGGTGTAGATATTTCCATGTTTACACAGATAGCGGTGTAGACATTTCCATGTTTACACAGATAGCGGTGTGAATATTTCCATGTTTATGCAGATAGCGGTGTAGATATTTCCATGTTTATACAGATAGCGGTGCGGTTTTTTCCATGTTTATACAGATAGTTGGGCAGATATTTCCATGTTTAGACAGATAGCGTTGTAGATATTTCCATCTTATTACAGATGGCGGTGTAGATATGTCCATGTTCGTACAGATGGCGGATTAGATATTTCCATGTTCATACAGATGGCGGTGTAGATATTTCGAAGTTTATAGAGATAGTGCTGTAGTTATTTCCATATTTATAGAGAAATCTGTGTAGATATTTCCATGTATATTCAGATAGCTGTGTAGATATTTCCACATTCATGCAGATAGCGGTGTAGATATTTCCATGGTCATCCAGATGCTGGTGTACATATATCCATGTTCATACAGATGGCGGGAAGATATTTCCATGTTCATAGAGATGGTGGTGTAGATATTTCCATGTTCATACAAATGGCGGTGTAGATATTTCCATGTTCATAGAGATGGCGGTGTAGATATTTCCATGTTCATAGAAATGGCGGTGTAGATATTTCCATGTTCATAGAGATGGCGGTGTAGATATTTCCATGTTTATACAGATAGCAGTGTAGTTATTTCCATGTTTATAGAGATAGCAGTGTAGATATTTCCATTGATATACAGATAGCTGTGTAGATATTTGCATGTTCATACAGATAGCAGTGTAGATATTTGCATGTTCATACAGATAGCAGTGAAGATATTTCCATGTTCATACAGACAGCGGTGTATATATTTCTATGTTCATACAGATAGCAGTGTAGATATTTCCATGTTCATACAGATAGCGGTGTAGATATTTCCATGTTCATACAGATAGCGGTGTAGATATTTCCATGTTGATACAGTTAGCGGTGTAGATATTTCCATGTTCATACAGATGGCGGTGTAGATATTTACATGTTCATACAGATGGCAGTTTAGATATTTCCATTTTCGTACGGATGGCAGTGTAGATATTTTCATGTTCATACAGGTGGCGGTGTAGATATTTCCATGTTTATACAGATAGCAGTGTAGTTATTTCCATGTTTATACAGATAGCAGTGTAGATATTTCCATTGATATACAGATTGCTGTGTAGGTATTTGCATGTTCATACAGATAGCGGTGTAGATATTTTCATGTTCCTACAGATAAAGGTGTAGATATTTCCATCTTCATACAGATAGCGGTATAGATATTTCCATGTTTATACAGATGGTGCTGTAGGTATTTCCATGTTTATAGAGATGGCTGTCTAGATATTTCCATGTTTATAGAGATAGTGGTGTAGTTATTTCCAAGTTTATAGAGACAGCGTTGTAGATATTTCCATGTTTATACGGATAGCAGTGAAGATATTTCCATGTTTATACAGATAGCGGTGTAGGTATTTCCATGTTTATACAGATAACAGAGTAGATATTTCCATGTTTATAGAGATAGGGTTGTAGATAATTTCAATTTTATGCAGATAGCAGTGTAGATATTTCCACGTTCATACCGATAGCGTTGTAGATATTTCCACGTTTATAGAGATGGCGGTGTAGATATTTCCATGTTCATACAGATGGCGGTGTAGATATTTCCATGTTTATAGAGATGGCGGTGTAGATATTTTCATGTTTACACAGATGGCGGTGTAGATATTTCCATGTTTACACAGATAGCGGTGTAGACATTTCCATGTTTACACAGATAGCGGTGTGGATATTTCCATGTTTATGCAGATAGCGGTGTAGATATTTCCATGTTGATACAGATGGCGGTGTAGATATTTCGAAGTTTATAGAGATAGCGCTGTAGTTATTTCCATATTTATAGAGAAATCTTTGTAGATATTTCCATGTCTATGCTGATAGCTGTGTAGATATTTCCATGTTCATGCAGATAGCGGTGTAGATATTTCCATGTTCATCCAGATGCCGGTGTAGATATATCCATGTTCATACAGATGGCGGTGAAGATATTTCCATGTTCATTCAGATGGCGGTGTAGATATTTCCATGTTCATACAAATGGCGGTGTAGATATTTCCATGTTCATACAGAGGACGGTGTAGATATTTCCAAGTTTATAGGGATGGCGGTGTAGATATTTTCATGTTTACACAGATGGCGGTGTAGATATTTCCATGTTTACACAGATAGCGGTGTAGACATTTCCATGTTTACACAGATAGCGGTGTGGATATTTCCATGTTTACACAGATAGCGGTGTGGATATTTCCAAGTTTATGCAGATAGCAGTGTAGATATTTCCATGTTTATACAGATAGCGGTGTTGATATTTCCATGTTTATTGAGATAGCGGTGCGGATATTTCCATGTTTATACAGATAGTTGGGCAGATATTTCCATGTTTATACAGATAGCGGTGTAGATATTTCCATCTTAATACAGATGGCGGTGTAGATATGTCCATGTTCGTACAGATGGCGGTCTAGATATTTCCATATTCATACAGATGGCAGTGTAGATATTTCGAAGTTTATAGAGATAGCGCTGCAGTTATTTCCATATTTATAGAGAAAACTGTGTAGATATTTCCATGTATATTCAGACAGCTGTGTAGATATTTCCATGTTCATGCAGATAGCGGTGTAGATATTTCCATGTTCATCCAGATGCCGGTGTACATATATCCATGTTCATACAGATGGCGGTGAAGATATTTCCATGTTCCTACAGATGGTGGTGTAGATATTTCCATGTTCTTACAAATGGCGGTGTAGATATTTCCATGTTCATAGTGATGGCGGTGTAGATAATTCCATGTTCATACAAATGGCAGTGTAAATATTTCCATGTTCATAGAGATGGCGGTGTAGATATTTCCATATTTATGCAGATAGCAGTGTAGATATTTCCATGTTTATAGGGATAGCAGTTTAGATATTTTCATTGATATACAGATAGGTGTGTAGATATTTCCATGTTCATACCGATAGCCGTGTAGATAATTCCATGTTCATAAAGATAGCGGTGTAGATATTTCCATGTTCATACAGTTAGCGGTTTAGATATTTCCATGTTCATACAGATGGCGGTGTAGATATTTACATGTTCATACAGATGGCGGTGTAAATATTTCCATGTTCATACAGATGGCGGTGTAGATATTTACATGTTCATACAGATGGCGGTGTAAATATTTCCATGTTCATACAGATAGCGGTGTAGATATTTCCATGTTCATACAGATAGCGGTGTAGGTATTTCCATGTTCATACAGATAGCGGTGTAGATATTTCCATGTTCATACCAATAGCGGTGTAGATATTTCCATGTTCATACAGTTAGCGGTGTAGATATTTCCATGTTCATACAGATGGCGGTGTAGATATTTACATGTTCATACAGATGGCGGTGTAGATATTTCCATGTTCGTACAGATGGCAGTGTAGATATTTCCATGTTCATACAGGTGGCGGTGTAGATATTTCCATGTTTATACAGATAGCAGTGTAGTTATTTCCATGTTTATAGAGACAGCTGTGTAGATATTTCCATTGATATACAGATAGCTGTGTAGATATTTGCATGTTCATACAGATAGCGGTGTAGATATTTCCATGTTCATACAGTTGGCGGTGTAGATATTTCCACGTTTATACAGATAGCAGTGTTGTTATTTCCATGTTTACAGAGATAGCAGTGTAGATATTTCCATTGATATACAGATAGCTGTGTAGATATTTCCATGTTCATACAGATAGCGGTGTAGATATTTCCATGTTCATACAGAGAGCGGTGTAGATATTTCCATGTTCATACAGATAGCGGTGTAGATATTTCCAGGTTCATACAGATAGCGGTGTAGGTATTTCCATGTTCATACATTTAGCGGTGTAGATATTTCCATGTTCATACAGATGGCGGTTTAGATATTTCCATGTTCATGGAGGTGGCGGTGTAGATATTTCCATGTTTATGCAGATAGCGGTATAGATATTTCCATGTTTATACAGGTGGTGGTGTAGATATTTCCATGTTTATAGAGATGGCGGTCTAGATATTTCCATGTTTACAGAGATAGTGGTGTAGTTATTTCCAAGTTTATAGAGACAGCGTTGTAGATATTTCCATGTTTATACAGATAGCGGTGAAGATATTTCCATGTTTATACAGATAGCGGTGTAGATATTTCCCTGTTTATACAGAGAGCAGTGTAGATATTTCCATGTTTATACAGATAGTGGTGTAGATAATTTCAATTTTATACAGAGAGCAGTGTAGATATTTCCAAGTTCATACAGATAGCGGTGTAGATATTTCCACGTTTATAGTGGTTGCTGTGTAGATATTTCCGGGTTCATACAGATGGCGGTGTAGATATTTCCATGTTTAGGGGGATGGCGGTGTAGATATTTTCATGTTTACACAGATGGCGGTGTAGATATTTCCATTTTTACACAGATAACGGTGTAGACATTTCCATGTTTACAGAGATAACGGTGTGGATATTTCCATGTTTATACAGATAGCGGTGTGGATATTTCCATGTTTATACAGATAGTTGGGCAGATATTTCTATGTTTATAGAGATATCGGGGTAGATATTTCCATCTTAATACAGATGGCGGTGTAGATATTTCCATGTTTATACAGATGGTGGTGTAGATATTTCCATGTTTATAGAGATGGCGGTCTAGACATTTCCATGTTTATAGAGATAGTGGTGTAGTTATTTCCAAGTTTATAGAGACAGCGTTGTTGATATTTCCATGTTTATACAGATAGCGGTGAAAATATTTCCAAGTTTATACAGATAGTGGTGTAGATATTTCCATGTTTATACAGATAGCGGTGAGATGTTTCCATGTTTATAGAGATAGTTGTGTAGATAATTCCAATTTTATACAGATAGCAGTGTAGAGTTGTCCAAGTTCATACAGATAGCAGTGTAGATATATCCACGTTTATAGAGATGGCGGTGTAGATATTTCCATGTTCATACAGATGGCGGTGTAGATATTTCCATGTTCATACAGGTGGCGGTGTAGATATTTCCATGTTTAGACAGATAGCAGTGTAGTTATTTCAATGTTTATAGAGATAGCAGTGTAGATATTTCCATTGATATACAGATAGCTGTGTAGATATTTGCATGTTCATACAGATAACGGTGTAGATATTTCCATGTTCATGCAGACAGCGGTGTAGATATTTCCATGTTCATACAGTTAGCAGAGTAGCTATTTCCATGTTCATACAGATGGCGGTGTTGATATTTATATGTTCATACAGATGGCGGTGTATACATTTCCATGTTCGTACAGATGGCGGTGAAGTTATTTCCATGTTCATACAGATGGTGGTGTAGATATTTCCATGTTCATACGAATGGTTGTGTAGATATTTCCATGTTCATAGAGATGGCGGTGTAGATATTTCCATGTTCATACGAATGGCGGTGTAGATATTTACATGTACATAGAGATGGCGGGGTAGATATTTCCATGTTTATACAGATAGCAGTGTAGTTATTTCCATGTTTATAGAGATAGCATTATAGATATTTACGTTGATATACAGATAGCTGTGTAGAAATTTGCATGTTCATACAGATAGCGGTGTAGATATTTCCATGTTCATACAGATAGCGGTGTAGATATTTCCATGTTCATGCAGATAGCAGTGTAGATATTTCCATGTTCATACAGATAGCGGTGCAGATATTTCCATGTTCATACAGTTAGCGGTGTAGATATTTCCATGTTCATACAGATTGTGGTGTAGATATTTCCATGTTCATACAGATGGCGTTGTAGATATCTCCATGTTCGTACAGATGGCGGTGTAGATATTTCCATGTTCATAGACACGGCGGTGTACATATTTCCATGTTTATGCAGATAGCGGTATAGATATTTCCATGTTTATACAGATGGTGGTGTAGGTATTTCCATGTTTATAGAGATGGCGATCTAGATATTTCCATGTTTATAGAGATATTGGTGTGGTTATTTCCAAGTTTATAGAGACAGCATTGTAGATATTTCCATGTTTATACAGATAGCGGTGAAGATATTTCCATGTTAATAAAGATAGCGGTGTAGATATTTCCATGTTTATACAGATAGCGGTGTAGATATTTCCATTTTTATAGAGATAGTGGTGTAGATAATTCCAATTTTATACAGATAGCAGTGTAGATATTTCCAAGTTCATACAGATGGCGGTGTAGATATTTCCATGTTTACACAGATAGCAGTGTAGTTATTTACATGTTTATAGAGATAGCAATGTAGATATTTCCATGGATATACAGATAGCTGTGTAGATATTTGCATGTTCATACAGATAGCGGTTTAGATATTTCCATGTTCGTACAGATATCGGTGTAGATATTTGTATGTTCATACAGATAGCGGTGTAGATATTTCCACGTTTATAGAGATGGCGGTGTAGATATTTCCATGTTCATACAGATGGCGGTGTAGATATTTCCAAGTTTATTGAGATGGCAGTGCAGATATTTTCATGTTTACACAGATGGTGGTGTAGATATTTCCATGTTTACACAGATAGCGGTGTAGACATTTACATGTTTACAGAGATAGCGGTGTGGATATTTCCATGTTTATGCAGATAGCGGTGTAGATATTTCCACGTTTATACAGATAGCGGTGTGGATATTTCCATGTTTATACAGATGGGCAGATATTTCCATGTTTATACAGATAGCGGTGTGGATATTTCCATCTTAATACAGATGGCGGTGTAGATATGTCCATGTTCGTACAGATGGTGGTGTAGATATTTCCATGTTCATACAGATGGCGGTGTAGATATTTCGAAGTTTATAGAGATAGCACTGTAGTTATTTCCATATTTATAGAGAAATCTGTGTAGATATTTCCATGTATATGCAGATAGCTGTGTAGATATTTCCATGTTCATGCAGATAGCGGTGTAGATATTTCCATGTTCATCCAGATGCCGGTGTAGATATATCCATGTTCATAGAGATGGCGGTGAAGATATTTCCATGTTCATGCAGATGGCGGTGTAGATATTTCCATGTTCATACATATGGCGGTGTAGATATTTCCATGTTCATAGAGATGGCGGTGTAGATATTTCCATGTTTATACAGATAGCAGTGTAGTTATTTCCATGTTTAAAGAGATAGTGGTGTAGATAACTTCAATTTTATACAGATATCTGTGTAGATATTTGCATGTTCATACAGATAGCGGTGTAAGTATTTCCATGTTCATACAGATAGCGGTGTAGATATTTCCATGTTCATAGAGATGGTGGTGTAGATATTTCCATGTTTATGCAGATAGCGGTATAGATATTTCGATGATTGTACAGATGGTGGTGGAGCTATTTCCATCTTTATAGAGATGGCGGTCTAGATATTTCTATGTATATACAGATAGCGGTGAAGATATTTCCATGTTTATACAGATAACGGTGTAGATATTTCCATGTTCATAGAGATAGCAGTGTAGATATTTCCACGTTTATAGAGATAGTGTTGTAGATATTTTCAATTTTATACTGAGAGCTGTGTAGATATTTCCAAGTTCATTCAGATAGCGATGTAGCCATCTCCACGATTATAGAGGTGGCGGTGTAGATATATCCATGTTCA
The DNA here is from genome assembly GCF_029281585.2 of Gorilla gorilla gorilla. Lineage (NCBI taxonomy): Eukaryota > Metazoa > Chordata > Mammalia > Primates > Hominidae > Gorilla > Gorilla gorilla. The sequence goes on along the minus strand of NC_073234.2, from coordinate 10,417,874 downwards.
TACAGATGGCGGTGAAGATATTTCCATGTTCATACAGATGTCGGTGTAGATATTTCCATGTTCATACAAATGGCGGTGTAGATATTTCCATGTTCATAGAGATGGTGGTGTAGATATTTCCATGTTTATACAGATAGCAGTGTAGTAATTTCCATGTTTATAGAGATAGCAGTGTAGCTATTTCCATTGATATACAGATAGCTGTGTAGATATTTGCATGTTCATACAGATAGCGGTGTAGATATTTCCATGTTCATACAGATAGTGGTGTAGATATTTCCAAGTTCATACAGACAGCGGTGTAGATATTTCCATGTTCATACAGATGGCGGTGTAGATATTTACATGTTCATAGAGATGGCGGTGTAGATATTTCCATGTTCGTACGGATGGCGGTGTAGACATTTCCATGTTCATACAGGTGGCGGTGTGGATATTTCCATGTTTCTACAGATAGCAGTGTAGTTATTTCCATGTTTATAGAGATAGCAGTGTAGATATTTCCTTTGATATACAGATCGCTGTGTAGATATGTGTATGTTCATACAGATAGCGGTGTAGATATTTCCATGTTCATACAGTTAGCGGTGTAGATATTTCCATGTTCATACAGATGGCGGTGTAGATATTTACATGTTCATACAGATGGCGGTGTAGATATTTCCATGTTCGTACAGATGGCCGTGTAGATATTTCCATGTTCATAGAGATGGTGGTGTAGATATTTCCATGTTTATGAAGATAGCGGTATAGATATTTACATGTTTATACAGATGGTGGTGTAGATATTTCCATGTTTATAGAGATGGCGGTGTAGATATTTCCATGTTTATAGAGGTAGTGGTGTAGTTATTTCCAAGTTTATAGAGACAGCGTTGTAGATATTTCCATGTTTATACAGATAGCGGTGAAGTTATTTCCATGTATATACAGATAGCGGTTTAGATATTTTCATGTTTATACAGATAACAGTGTAGATATTTCCATGTTTATAGATATAGTAGTGTAGATAATTTCAATTTCATACAGATAGCAGTGTAGATATTTCCAAGTTCATACAGATAGCGGTGTAGATATTTTCACGTTTATAGGGATGGCGGTGCAGATATTTCCATGTTCATACAGATGTCGATGTAGATATTTCCATGTTTATAGAGATGGCGGTGTAGATATTTCCATGTTTACACAGATGGCGGTGTAGATATTTCCATGTTTACACAGATAGCGGTGTAGACATTTCCATGTTTACACAGATAGCGGTGTGGATATTTCCATGTTCCTACAGATAACGGTGTAGATATTTCCTTGTTCATACAGATAGCAGTGTAGATATTTCCATGTTCATACTGTTAGCGGTGTAGATATTTCCATGTTCATACAGATGGCGGTGTAGATATTTACATGTTCATACAGATGGCGGTGTAGATATTTCTATGTTCGTACAGATGGCGGTGTAGATATTTCCATGTTCATAGAGATGGCGGTGTAGATATTTCCATGTTCATAGAGATGGCGGTGTAGATATTTCCATGTTTATGCAGATAGCGGTATAGATATTTCCATGTTCATACAGATGGTGCTGTAGGTATTTCCAGGTTTATAGAGATGGCGGTCTAGATATTTCCGTGTTTATAGAGATAGTGGTGCAGTTATTTCCAAGTTTATAGAGACAGCATTGTAGATATTTCCATGTTTATACGGATAGCGGTGAAGATATTTCCATGTTTATACAGATAGCGGTGTAGATATTTCCATGTTTATACAGATAACAGTGTAGATATTTCCATGTTTATAGAGATAGGGGTGTAGATAATTTCAATTTTATACAGATAGCAGTGTAGATTTTTCCAAGTTCATACCAATAGCGGTGTAGATATTTCCACGTTAAAAGAGATGGCGGTGTAGATATTTCCATGTTCATACAGATGGCGGTGTAGATATTTACATGTTCATACAGATGGTGGTGTAGATATTTCCATGTTCGAACGGATGGCAGTGTAGATATTTCCATGTTCATACAGGTGGCGGTGTAGATATTTCCATGTTTATACAGATGGCAGTGTTGTTATTTCCATGTTTATAGAGACAGCAGTGTAGATATTTACATTGATATACAGATACCTGTGTAGATATTTGCATGTTCATACAGATAGCGGTGTAGATATTTCCATGTTCATACAGATAGCGGTGTATATATTTCCATGTTCATACAGATAGCGGTGTAGATATATCCATGTTCATACAGTTAGCAGTGTAGATATTTCCATGTTCATACAGATGGCGGTGTAGATATTTACAAGTTCATACAGATGGCGGTGTAGATATTTCCATGTTCGTACAGATGGCGGTGTAGGTATTTCCATGTTCATAGAGATGGCGGTGTAGATAATTCCACGTTTATACAGATAGCAGTGTAGTAATTTCCATGTTTGTAGAGATAGCAGTGTAGCTATTTCCATTGATATACAGATAGCTGTGTAGATATTTGCATGTTCACACAGATAGCGGTGTAGATATTTCCATGTTCATACAGATAGCGGTGCAGATATTTCCAAGTTCATACAGATAGCGGTTTAGATATTTCCATGTTCATACAAATGGCGGTGTAGATATTTACATGTTCATAGAGATGGCGTTGTAGATATTTCCATGTTTGTACGGATGGCTGTGTAGACATTTCCATGTTCATACAGGTGGTGGTGTGGATATTTCCATGTTTATACAGATAGCAGTGTAGTTATTTCCATGTTTATAGAGATAGCAATGTAGGTATTTCCATTGATATACAGATAGCTGTGTAGATATGTGCATGTTCATACGGATAGCGGTGTAGATATTTCCATGTTCATACAGATGGCGGTGTAGATATTTACATGTTCATACAGATGGCGGTGTAGTTATTTCCATATTCGTACAGATGGCCGTGTAGATATTTCCATGTTCATAGAGATGGCGGTGTAGATATTTCCATGTTTATGCAGATAGCGATATAGATATTTACATGTTTATACAGATGGTGGTGTAGATATTTCCATGTTTATAGAGATGGCGGTGTAGATATTTCCATGTTTATAGAGATAGTGGTGTAGTTATTCCCAAGTTTATAGAGACAGCCTTGTAGATATTTCCATGTTTATACAGATAGCGGTGTAGTTATTTCCATGTTTATACAGATAGCGGTGTAGATTTTTTCATGTTTATACAGATAACAGTGTAGATATTTCCATGTTTATAGAGATAGTGGTGTAGATAATTTCAATTTTTTACAGATAGCGGTGTAGATATTTCCAAGTTCATACAGATAGCGGTGTAGATATTTCCACGTTTATAGAGATGGCGGTGTAGATATTTACATGTTCATACAGATGTCAATGTAGATATTTCCATGTTTATAGAGATGGCGGTGTAGATATTTCCATGTTTACACACATGGCGGTGTAGCTATTTCCATGTTTATGCAGATAGTGGTGTAGATATTTCCATGTTGATACAGATGGCGGTGTAGATATTTCGAAGTTTATAGAGATAGAGCTGTAGTTATTTCCATATTTATAGAGAAATCTGTGTAGATATTTCCATGTATTTGCAGATAGCTGGGTAGATATTTCCATGATCATGCAGATAGCGGTGGAGATATGTCCATGTTCATCCAGATGCCGGTGTAGATATATACATGTTCATACAGATGGCGGTGAAGATATTTCCATGTTCATACAGATGTCGGTGTACATATTTCCATGTTCATACAAATGGCGGTGTAGATATATCCATGTTCATAGAGATGGCGGTGTAGATATTTCCATGTTCATACAAATGGCGGTGTAGATATTTCCATGTTCATAGAGATGGCGGTGTAGATATTTCCATGTTTATAAAGATAGCAGTGTAGTTATTTCCATGTTTATAGAGATATTGGTGTAGATAATTTCAATTTTATACAGATATCTATGTAGATATTTGCAGGTTCATTCAGATAGCGGTGTAGATATTTCCATGTTCATACAGATAGCGGTGTAGATATTTCCATGTTCATACAGATAGCGGTGTAGATATTTCCATGTTCATGCAGATAGCGGTGTAGATATTTCCATGTTCATAAGAATAGCGGTGTAGGTATTTCCATGTCCATACAGTTAGCGTTGTAGATATTTCCATGTTCATACAGATGTCGGTGTAGATATTTTCATGTTCATACAGATGGCGGTGTAGATATTTCCAAGTTCGTACGGATGGCAGTGTAGATATTTCCATGTTCATACAGGTGGCGGTGTAGATATTTCCATGTTTATACAGATATCAGTGTAGTTATTTCCATGTTTATAGAGATAGCAGTGTAGATATTTCCATTGATATACAAATACCTGTGTAGATATTTGCATGTTCATACATATAGCGGTGTAGATATTTCCATGTTCGTACAGATAGCGGTGTAGATATTTCCAAGTTTATAGAGATAGCGTTGTAGATATTTCCATGTTCATACAGTTAGCGGTGTAGATATTTCCATGTTCATACAGATGGCGGTGTAGATATTTACATGTTCATACAGATGGTGGTGTAGATATTTCCATGTTCATACAGATGGCGTTGTAGATATTTCCATGTTCATAGAGATGGCGGTGTAGATATTTCCATGTTTATGCAGATAGCGGTGTAGATATTTACATGTTTATACAGATGGTGTTGTAGATATTTCCATGTTTATAGAGATGGCGTTCTAGATATTTCCATGTTTATACAGATAGCGGTGAAGATATTTCCATGTTTATACATATAGTGGTGTAGATATTTCCATGTTTATACAGATAGCAGTGTAGATATTTCCATGTTTATAGAGATAGTGGTGTAGATAACTTCAATTTTATACTGAGAGCAGTGTAGATATTTCCAAGTTCATACAGATAGCGATGTAGATATTTCCACGTTTATAGAGATGGCGGTGTAGATATTTCCATGTTCATAGAGATGGCGGTGTAGATATATCCATGTTCATACAAATGGCAGTGTAGATATTTCCATGTTCATAGAGATGGCGGTGTAGATATTTCCATGTTCATACAAATGGCGGTGTAGATATTTCCATGTTCATAGAGATGGCGGTGTAGATATTTCCATGTTTATACAGATAGCAGTGTAGTAAATTCCATGTTTATAGAGATACAAGTGTAGATATTTCCATTGATATACAGATAGCTGTGTAGATATTTGCATGTTCATACAGATAGCGGTGTAGATATTTCCATGTTCATACAGATAGCGGTGTAGATATTTCAATGTTCCTACAGATAGCGGTGCAGATATTTCCATGTTCATACAGATGGCGGTGTAGATATTTACATGTTCATAGAGATGGCGGTGTAGATATTTCCATGTTCGTACGGATGGCTGTGTAGGTATTTCCATGTTCATACAGATGGCGGTGTAGATATTTCCATGTTCATACAGTTAGCGGTGTAGATATTTACATGTTCATACAGATGGCCGTGAAGATATTTCCATGTTCATAGAGAAGGCGGTGTGGATATTTCCATGTTTATGCAGATAGCGGTATAGACATTTCCATGTTTATACAGATTGTGGTGTAGATATTTCCATGTTTATAGAGATGGCGGTGTAGATATTTCCATGTTTATGGAGATAGTGGTGTTGTTATTTCCAAGTTTATAGAGACAGCGTTGTAGATATTTCCATGTTTATACAGATAGCGGTGAAGTTATTTCCATGTTTATACAGATAGCGGTGTAGATATTTTCATGTTTATACAGATAACAGTGTAGATATTTCCATGTTTATAGAGATAGTGGTGTAGATAATTTCAATTTTATACAGATAGCAGTGTAGATATTTCAAAGTTCATACAGATAGCGGTGTAGATATTTCCACGTTTATAGAGATGGCGGTGTAGATATTTCCATATTCATACAGATGGCGATGTAGATATTTCCATGTTTATAGAGATGGCGGTGTAGATATTTCCATGTTTAAACAGATGGCAGTGTAGATATTTCCATGTTTACACAGATAGCGGTGTGGATATTTCCACGTTTATGCAGATAGCGGTGTAGATATTTCCATGTTTATACAGATAGCGGTGCGGATATTTCCATGTTTATATAGATAGTTGGGCAGATATTTCCATGTTTATACAGATAGCGGTGTAGATATTTCCATCTTAATACAGATGGCCGTGTAGATATGTCCGTGTTCGTACAGATGGCGGTGTAGATATTTCCATGTTCATACAGATGGCGGTGTAGATATTTCGAAGTTTATAGAGATAGCGCTGTATTGATTTCTATATTTACATAGAAATCTGTGTAGATATTTCCATGTATATGGAGATAGCTGTGTAGATATTTCCATGTTCATGCAGATAGAGGTGTAGATATTTCCATGTTCATACAGAGAACGTTGTAGATATTTCCATGTTCATACAGATAGCGGTGTAGATATTTCCATGTTCATGCAGATGGTGGTGTAGATATTTCCATGTTCATACAAATGGCGGTGTAGATATTTCCATGTTCATAGAGATGGCGGTGTAGATATTTCCATGTTCATACAGATGGCGGGGTAGATATTTCCATGTTTGTACGGATGGCAGTGTAGATATTTCCATGTTCATACAGGTGGCGGTGTAGGTATTTCCATTTTTATACAGATAGCAGTGTAGTTATTTCCATGTTAATAGAGATAGCTGTGTAGATATTTCCATTGATATACAGATAGCTGTGTAGATATTTGCATGTTCATACAGATAGCGGTGTAGATATTTCCATGTTCGTACTAGCGGTGTAGATTTTCCCATGTTCATACAGATAGCGGTGTAGATATTTCTATGTTCGTACAGATAACGGTGTAGATATTTCCATGTTCATACAGACAGCGGTGTAGATATTTCCATGTTCATACAGTCAGCGGTGTAGATATTTCCATGTTCATACAGATGGCGGAGTAGATATTTGCATGTTCATACAGATGGCGGTATATATATTTCCATGTTCGTACAGATGGCGGTGTAGATAGTTCCATGTTCAAAGAGATGGCGGTGTAGATATTTCCATGTTTATGCAGATAGCGGTATAGATATTTCCATGTTTATACAGATGGTGGTGTAGATATTTCCATGTTTATAGAGATGGCAATCTAGATATTTCCATGTTTACACAGATAGTGGTGTAGTTATTTCCAAGTTTATAGAGACAGCGTTGTGGATATTTCCATGTTAATACAGATAGCGGTGAAGATATTTCCATGATAATACAGATAGCGGTGCGGATATTTCCATGTTTATACAGATAGTTGGGCATATATTTCCATGTTTATACAGATAGCGGTGTAGCTATTTCCATCTTAATACAGATGGCGGTGTAGATATATCCATGTTTGTACAGATGGTGGTGTAGATATTTCCATGTTCATACAGATGGCGGTATAGATATTTTGAAGTTTATAGAGAGAGTGCTGTAGTTATTTCCATATTTATAGAGAAATCTGTGTGGATATTTCCATGTATATTCAGATAGCTGTGTAGATATTTACATGTTCGTGCAGATAGCGGTGTAGGTATTTCCATGTTCATCCAGATGCCGGTGTACATATATCCATGTTCATACAGATGGCAGTGAAGATATTTCCATGTTTTCACACATAGCGGTGTAGACATTTCCATGTTTACACAGATGGCGGTGTGGATATTTCCATGTTTTTGCAGATAGCAGTGTAGATATTTCCATGTTTATACAGATAGCGGTGCGGATATTTCCATGTTTATACAGATAGTTGGGCAGATATTTCCATGTTCATACAAATGGCTGTGTAGATATTTACATGTTCATAGAGATGGCGTTGTAGATATTTCCATGTTCATACAAATGGCGGTGTAGATATTTCAATGTTCATAGAGATGGCGGTGTAGATATTTCCATGTTTATACAGATAGCAGTTTCCTTATTTCCATGTTTATAGAGATAGCAGTGTAGATATTTCCATTGATATACAGATAGCTGTGTAGATATTTGCATGTTCATACAGATGGCGGTGTAGATATTTCCATGTTCATACAGATGGCGGTGTAGATATTTCCATGCTCATACAGATAGCGGTGTAGATATTTCCATGTTCATACAGATAGCGGTGTAGATATTTCCATGTTCATACCAATAGCGGTGTAGATATTTCCATGTTCATACAGTTAGCGGTGTAGATATTTCAATGTATATACAGATGGCGGTGTAGATATTTCGAAGTTTATAGAGATAGCGCTGTAGATGTTTCCATACTTATAGAGAAATCTGTGTAGATATTCCCATGTATATTCAGATAGCTGTGTAGATATTTCCATGTTCATGCAGATAGCGGTGTAGATATTTCCATGTTCATCCACATGCCGGTGTACATATATCCATGTTCATACAGATGGCGATGAAGATATTTCCATGTTCATACAGATGGCGGTGTAGATATTTCCATGTTCATGCAAATGGCGGTGTAGTTATTTCTCTGTTCATAGAGATGGTGGTGTAGATATTTCCATGTTCATTCAAATAGCTGTGTAGATATTTCCATGTTCATAGAGATGGCGGTGTAGATATTTCCATGTTTATACGGATAGCAGCGTAGTAATTTCCATGTTCATACAGATAGCGATGTAGATATTTCCATTTTCATACAGATAGCGGTGCAGATATTTCCATGTTCATACAGTTAGCGGTGTAGATATTTGCATGTTCATACAGATAGCGGTGTAGATATTTCCATGTTCATACTGATAGCGGTGTAGATATTTCCATGTTCATACAGATAGAGGTGTAGATATTTCCATGTTCATACAGTTAGCGGTGTAGATATTTCCATGTTCATACAGATAGCGGTGTAGATATTTCCATGTTCATACAGATAGCGGTGTAGATATTTCCATGTTCATGCAGATGGCGGTGTAGATAATTCCATGTTCATACCAATAGCGGTGTAGATATTTCCATGTCCATACAGTTAACGGTGTAGATATTTCCATGTTCATACAGATGGCGGTGTAGATATTTACATGTGCATACAGATGGCGGTGTAGATATTTCCATGTTTATACAGATAGCAGTGTAGTTATTTCCATGTTTATAGAGATAGCAGTGAAGATATTTCCATGGATATACAGATAGCTTGTAGATATTTGCATGTTCATACATATAGCGGTGTAGATATTTCCATGTTCGTACAGATGGCGGTGTAGATATTTCCATGTTCATACAAATGGCGGTGTAGATATTTCCCTGTTCATAGAGATGGCGGTGTAGATATTTCCATGTTCATACAAATGGCAGTGTAGATATTTCCATGTTCATAGAGATGGCGGTGTAGATATTTCCGTGTTTATACAAATAGCAGCGTAGTTATTTCCATGTTTATAGAGATAGCAGTGTAGATATTTCCATTGATATACAGATAGTTGTGTAGATATTTGCATGTTCATACAGATAGCGGTGTGGATATTTCCATGTTCATACAGATAGCGGTGTAGATATTTCCATGTTCATACAGATAGCGGTGTAGATATTTCCATGTTTATACAGATAGCGGTGTAGATATTTCCATGTTCATACAGATAGCGGTGTAGGTATTTCCATGTACATACAGTTAGCGGTGTAGATATTTCCATGTTCATCCAGATGGCGGTGTAGATATTTTCATGTTCATACAGATGGCGGTGTAGATATTTCCATGTTCGTACGGATGGCAGTGTAGATATTTCCATGTTCATACAGGTGGCGGTGTAGATATTTCCATGTTCGTACAGATGGCGGTGTAGATATTTCCATGTTCATAGAGTTGGCGGTAGAGATATTTCCATGTTTATGCAGATAGCGGTATAGATATTTCCATGTTTATACAGATAGCAGTGTAGTTATTTCCATGTTTATAGAGATAGCAGTGTAGATATTTCCATTGATATACAGATAGCTGTGTAGATATTTGCATGTTCATACAGATAGCTGTGTAGATATTTCCATGTTCGTACAGATAGCGGTGTAGATATTTCCATGTTCATACAGATAGCGGTGTAGATATTTCCATGTTCATACAGATAACGGTGTAGATATTTCCATGTTCATACGGATAGCAGTGTAGATATTTCCATGTTCATACAGATGGCGGTGTAGATATTTCCATGTTAATACAGATGGCGGCGTAGGTATTTACATGTTCATGCAGATGGCGGTGTAGATATTTCCATGTTCGTACAGCTCGCGGTGTAGATATTTCCGTGTTCATAGAGATGGCAGTGTGTATATTTCCATGTTTATGCAGATAGCGGTATAGATATTTCCATGTTTATACAGATGGTGGTGTAGATATTTCCATGTTTATACAGATAGCGGTGTAGATATTTCCATGTTCATACAGATAGCGGTGTAGATATTTCCATGTTCATACAGATGGCGGTGTAAATATTTCCTTGTTTATAGAGATAGCAGTGTAGATATTTCCATTGATATACTGATAGCTGTGTAGATATTTGCATGATCATACAGATAGCGGTGTAGATATTTCCATGTTCATACAGATAGCAGTGTAGTTATTTCCATGTTTATAGACACAGTGGTGTAGATAATTTCAATTTTATACAGATAGCAGTGTAGATATTTGCATGTTTATACAGATAGCGGTGTAGATATTTCCATGTTCATACAGATAGCGGTGTAGATATTTCCATGTTCTTACAGATAGCGGTGTAGATATTTCCATGTTCATGCAGATAGCAGTGTAGATATTTCCATGATCATACCGATAGCGGTGTAGATATTTCCATATCCGTATAGTTAGCGTTGTAGATATTTCCATGTTCGTACAGATGGCTGTGTAGATATTTACATGTTCATACAGATGGCGGTGTAGATATTTCCATGTTCGTACGGATGGCAGTGTGGATATTTCCATGTTCATACAAGTGGCGGTGTAGATATTTCCATGTTTATACAAATAGCAGTGTATTTATTTCCATGTTTATAGAGATAGCAGTGTAGATATTTCCATTGACATACAGATAGCTGTGTAGATATTTGCATGTTCATACAGATAGCGGTGTAGATATTTCCATGTTCGTACAGATAGTGGTGTAGATATTTCCATGTTCATACAGATAGCAGTGTAGTTATTTCCATGTTCATACAGATAATGGTGCAGATATTTTCATGTTCATACAGATAGCGGTGTAGATATTTCCATGTTCATACAGATGGCGGTGTAGATATTTCCATGTTCATAGAGATGGCGGTGTAGATATTTCCATGTTTATGCAGATAGCGGTATAGATATTTCCATGTTTATACAGATGGTGGTTTAGATATTTCAATGTTTATAGACATGGCGGTCTAGATATTTCCATGTTTATACAGATAGCGGTGAACATATTTCCATGTTTATACAGATAGCGGTGTAGATATTTCCATGTTTACACAGATTGCAGTGTAGATATTTCCATGTTTATAGAGATAGTGGTGTAGATAATTTCAATTTTATACCGAGAGCAGTGTAGATATTTCCAATTTCATACAGATAGCGATGTAGATATTTCCACGTTTATAGAGATGGTGGTGTAGATATTTCCATGTTCATACAGATGTCGGTGTAAACATTTACATGTTCATAGAGATGGCGGTGTAGATATTTCCAAGTTCGTATGGATGGTAGTGTAGATATTTCCATGTTCGTACGGATGGCAGTGTAGATATTTCCATGTTCATACAGGTTGCGGTGTAGGTATTTCCATGTTTGTACAGATAGCAGCGTAGTTATTTCCATGTTTATAGAGATAGCAGTGTAGATATTTCCATTGATATACATATAGCTGTGTAGATATGTGCATGTTCATACAGATTGCGGTGTAGATATTTCCATCTTCGTACAGATAGCGGTGTAGATATTTCCATGTTCATACAGATAGCGGTGTAGATATTTCCATGTTCATACAGATAACGGTGTAGATATTTCCATGTTCATACAGATAGCGGTGTAGATATTTCCATGTTCATACAGTTAGCGGAATAGATATTTCCATGTTTATACAGATGGTGGTGTAGATATTTCCATGGTTATAGAGATGGCGGTCCAGTTATTTCCATGTTTATAGAGATAGTTGTGTAGATATTTCCAAGTTTATAGAGACAGCGTTGTAGATATTTCCATGTTTATACTGATAGCGGTGAAGATATTTCCATGTTTATACAGATAGCGGTGTAGATATTTTCATGTTTATACAGATAACAGTGTAGATATTTCCATGTTTATAGAGATAGTGGTGTAGATAATTTCAATTTTATACAGATAGCAGTGTAGATATTTCCAAGTTCATACAGATAGCAGTGTAGGTATTTCCAAGTACATACAGATAGCGGTGTAGATATTTCCAAGTTTATAGAGATGGCGGTGTACATATTTCCATGTTCATACAGACGGCGGTGTAGATATTTACATGTTTATAGAGAAGTCGGTGTAGTTATTTCCATGTTTACACAGCTGGCGGTGTAGATATTTCCATGTTTACACACATAGCGGTGTAGACCTTTTCATGTTTACACAGATAGCTGTGTGGATATTTCCATGTTTATGCAGATAGCGGTGTAGATATTTCCATGTTTATACAGATAGCGGTGCGGATATTTCCATGTTTATACAGATAGTTGGGCAGATATTTCCATGTTTATACTGATCGCGGTGTAGATATTTCCATGTTAATACATATGGCGGTGTAGATATGTCCATCTTCGTACAGATGGCGGTGTACATATTTCCATGTTCATTCAGATGGCGGTGTAGATATTTCCATGTTTATACAGATAGCAGTGTAGATATTTCCATGTTTATAGAGATATCAGTGTAGATATTTCCATTGATATACAGATAGCTGTGTAGATATTTGCATGTTCATACAGATAGCGGTGTAGATATTTCCATGTTCATACAGAGGGCGGTGTAGATATTTCCATGTTCATACAGATATCGGTGTAGATATTTCCATGTTCATACAGATAGCGCTGTAGATATTTCCATGTTCATTCAGATAGCGCTGTGGATATTTCCATGTTCATACAGCTGGCGGTGTAGGTATTTCCATGTTCATAGAGATGGCGGTGTAGATATTTCCATGTTTAAGCAGATAGCGGTATAGATATTTCCATGTTTATGCAGATAGCGGTATAAATATTTCCACGTTTATACAGATTGTGGTGTAGATATTTCCATGTTTATAGAGATGGCGGTCTAGATATTTCCATGTTTACAGAGATAGTGGTGTAGTTATTTCCAAGTTTATAGAGACAGCGCTGTAGATATTTCCATGTTTATACAGATAGCGGTGAAGATATTTCCATGTTTATACGGATAGCGTTGTAGATATTTCCATGTTTATACAGATAGCAGAGTAGATATTTCCATGTTTATAGAGATTGTGGTGTAGATAATTTCAATTTTATACCGAGAGCACTGTAGATATTTCCAAGTTCATACAGATAGCGGTGTGGATATTTCCACCTTTATAGAGATGGCGTTGTAGATATTTCCATGTTTATAGAGATAGCGGTGTAGATATTTTCATGTTTACACAGATGGCGGTGTAAATATTTCCATGTTTACACAGATAGTGGTGTAGACATTTCCATGTTTACACAGATAGCGGTGTGGATATTTCCATGTTTATGCAGATAGCGGCGTAGATATTTCCATGTTTATACAGATAGATTTGCGGATATTTCCATGTTTATACAGATAGTTGGGCAGATATTTCCATGTTTATACAGATAGCGGTGTAGATATTTCCATCTTAATATAGTTGGCTTTGTAGATATGTCCATGTTTGTACAGATGGCGGTGTAGATATTTCCATGTTCATAGAGATGGCGGTGTAGATATTTCCATGTTTATACAGATAGCAGTGTAGTTATTTCCATGTTGATAGAGATACCAGTGTGAATATTTCCACTGATATACAGATAGCGGTGTAGATATTCGCATGTTCATACAGATAGCGGTGTAGATATTTCGATGTTCATACAGATGGCGGTGTAGATATTTCCATGTTCATACAGATAGCGGAGTAGATATTTCCATGTTCATACAGATAGCGGTGAATATATTTCCATCTTCCTACAGATAGCGGTGTAGATATTTCCGTGTTCATACCAATAGCGGTGTAGACATTTCCATGTTCATACATTTAGCGGTGTAGATATTTCCATGTTCATACAGATGGCGGAGAAGATATTTACATGTTCATACAGATGGCGGTGTAGATATTTCTATGTTTGTACGGATGGCAGTGTAGATATTTCCATGTACATACAGGTGGCGGTGTAGATATTTCCATGTTTATACAGATAGCAGTGTAGTTATCTCCATGTTAAAAGAGATAGCTGTGTAGATACTTCCATTGATATACAGATAGCTGTGTAGATATTTCCATGTTCATACAGATAGCGGTGTAGATAATTCCATGTTCATACAGTTAGCGGTGTAGATATTTCCATGTTCATACAGATGGCGGTGTAGATATTTACATGTTCATACAGATGGCGGTGTAGATATTTACATGTTCGTTCGGATGGCAGTGTGGATATTTCCATGTTCATACAGGTGGCGGTGTAGATATTTCCATGTTTATACAGATAGCAGTGTAGTTATTTCCATGTTTATAGAGATAGCAGTGTAGATATTTCCATTGATATGCAGATAGCTGTGTAGATATTTGCATGTTCATACAGATAGCGGTGTAGATATTTCCATGTTCATACAGATAGCGGTGTAGATATTTCCATGTTCATACAGATAGTGGTGTAGATATTTCCATGTTCATACGGATAACGGTGTAGATATTTGCATGTTCATACAGATAGCGGTGTAGATATTTCCATGTTCATACAGAGGGTGGTGTAGATATTTCCATGTTCATACAGAAAGCAGTGTAGATAATTCCATGTTCATACAGATAGCGGTGTAGATATTTCCATGTTCGTACAGATAGCAGTGTAGATATTTCCATGTTCATACAGTTAGCAGTGTAGATATTTCCATGTTCATACAGATGGCGGTGTAGATATTTACATGTTCATACAGATGGTGGTGTAGATATTTCCATGTTCGTTCGGATGGCAGTGTAGATATTTCCATGTTCATACAGGTGCCGGTGTAGATATTTCTATGTTTATACAGATATCAGTGTAGTTATTTCCATGTTTATAGAGATAGCAGTGTAGACATTTCCATTGATATGCAGATAGCTGTGTAGATATTTGCATGTTCATACAGATAGCGGTGTAGATATTTCCATGTTCATACAGATAGCGGTGTAGATATTTCCATGTTCATACATATAGCGGTGTAGATATTTCGATGTTCATACAGATAACGGTGTAGATATTTCCATGTTCATACAGGTACCGGTGTAGATATTTCCATGTTCATACAGTTAGCGGTGTAGATATTTCCATGCTCATACAGATGGCGGTGTAGATATTTTCATGTTCATACAGATGGCAGTGTAGATATTTCCATGTTCGTAGAGATGGCCGTGTAGATATTTCCATGTTCATAGAGATGGCGGTGTAGATATTTCCATGTTTATGCAGATAGCGGTATTGATATTTCCATGTTTATACAGATGGTGGTGTAGATATTTCCATGTTTATAGAGATGGCGGTGTAGATATTTCCATGTTTATAGAGATAGTGGTGTTGTTATTTCCAAGTTTATAGAGACAGCGTTGTAGATATTTCCATGTTTATACAGATAGCAGTGAAGTTATTTCCATGTTTATACAGATAGCGGTGTAGATATTTTCATGTTTATACAGATAACAGTGTAGATATTTCCATGTTTATAGAGATAGTGGTGTAGATAATTTCAATTTTATACAGATAGCAGTGTAGATATTTCCAAGTTCATACAGATAGCGGTGTAGATATTTCCACGTTTATAGAGATGGCGGTGTAGATATTTCCATGTTCATACAGATGGCGATGTAGATATTTCCATGTTCATACCAATAGCGGTGTAGACATTTCCATGTTCATACATTTAGCGGTGTAGATATTTCCATGTTCATACACATGGCTGTGAAGATATTTACATGTTCATACAGATGGCGGTGTAGATATTTCCATGTTTGTACGGATGGCAGTGTAGATATTTCCATGTTCATACAGGTGGCGGTGTAGGTATTTCCAAGTTTACACAGGTGGCGGTGTAGTTATTTCCAAGTTTACACAGATAGCAGTGTAGTTATTTCCATGTTTATAGAGATAGCAGTGTACATATTTCCATTGATATACAGATAGCTGTGTAGATATTTGCACGTTCATACAGATAGCGGTGTAGATATTTCCATGTTCATACAGATAGCGGTGTAGATATTTCCATGTTTATACAGATAACGGTGTAGATATTTCCATGTTCATAGAGATAGCAGTGTAGATATTTCCACGTTTATAGAGATAGTGTTGTAGATATTTTCAATTTTACACTGAGAGCTGTGTAGATATTTCCAAGTACATACAGATAGCGATGTAGCTATCTCCACGATTATAGAGATGGCGGTGTAGATAGTTCCATGTTCATACAGATGGCGGTGTAGATATTTCCATGTTCATACAGATGTCGGTGTAGATATTTCCATGTTCATACAAATGGCGGTGTAGATATTTCCATGTTCATAGAGATGGCGGTGTAGATATTTCCATGTTTATACAGATAGCAGTGTAGTAATTTCCATGTTTATAGAGATAGCAGTGTAGCTATTTCCATTGATATACAGATAGCTGTGTAGATATTTGCATGTTCATACAGATAGCGGTGTAGATATTTCCATGTTCATACAGATAGCGGTGTAGATACTTCCAAGTTCATACAGATAGCGGTGTAGATATTTCCATGTTCATACAGATGGCGGTGTAGATATTTACATGTTCATAGAGATGGCGGTGTAGATATTTCCATGTTCGTACGGATGGCGGTGTAGACATTTCCATGTTCATACAGGTGGCGGTGTGGATATTTCCATGTTTCTACAGATAGCAGTGTAGTTATTTCCATGTTTATAGAGATAGCAGTGTAGATATTTCCATTGATATACAGATCGCTGTGTAGATATGTGTATGTTCATACAGATAGCGGTGTAGATATTTCCATGTTCATACAGTTAGCGGTGTAGATATTTCCATGTTCATACAGATGGCGGTGTAGATATTTACATGTTCATACAGATGGCGGTGTAGATATTTCCATGTTCGTACAGATGGCCGTGTAGATATTTCCATGTTCATAGAGATGGTGGTGTAGATATTTCCATGTTTATGCAGATAGCGGTATAGATATTTACATGTTTATACAGATGGTGGTGTAGATATTTCCATGTTTATAGAGATGGCGGTGTAGATATTTCCATGTTTATAGAGGTAGTGGTGTAGTTATTTCCAAGTTTATAGAGACAGCGTTGTAGATATTTCCATGTTTATACAGATAGCGGTGAAGATATTTCCATGTATATACAGATAGCGGTGTAGATATTTTCATGTTTATACAGATAACAGTGTAGATATTTCCATGTTTATAGAGATAGTGGTGTAGATAATTTCAATTTTATACAGATAGCAGTGTAGATATATCCAAGTTCATACAGATAGCGGTGTAGATATTTTCACGTTTATAGGGATGGCGGTGCAGATATTTCCATGTTCATACAGATGTCGATGTAGATATTTCCATGTTTATAGAGATGGCGGTGTAGATATTTCCATGTTTACACAGATGGCGGTGTAGATATTTACATGTTTACACAGATGGCGGTGTAGACATTTCCATGTTTACACAGATAGCGGTGTGGATATTTCCATGTTTATGCAGATAGCGGTGTAGATATTTCAATGTTTATACAGATAGCGGTGCGGATATTTCCATGTTTATACAGATAGTTGGGCAGATATTTCCATGTTTATACAGATAGCGGTGTAGATATATCCATCTTATTACAGATGGTGGTGTAGATATGTCCATGTTCGTACAGATGGCGGTGTAGATATTTCCATGTTCATACAGATAGCGGTGTAGATATTTCCATGTTCATACAGATAGCGGTGTAGATATTTCCATTTTCATAAAGATAGCGTTGTAGATATTTCCATGTTGATACAGTTAGCGGTGAAGATATTTCCATGTTCATACAGATGGCGATGTAGATATTTACTTGTTCATACAGATGGCAGTGTAGATATTTCCATGTTTGTATGGATGGCAGTGTAGATATTTTCATGTTCCTACAGGTGGCGGTGTACATATTTCCATGTTTATACAGATAGCATTGAAGTTATTTCCATGTTTGTAGAGATAGCAGTGTAAATATTTCCATTGATATACAGATAGCTGTGTAGATATTTGCATGTTCATAGAGATAGCGGTGTAGATATTTCCATGTTCGTACAGATAGCGGTGTAGATATTTCCGTGTTCATACAGATAGCGGTGTAGATATTTCCATGTTCCTACAGATAACGGTGTAGATATTTCCATGTTCATACAGATAGCAGTGTAGATATTTCCATGTTCATACTGTTAGCGGTGTAGATATTTCCATGTTCATACAGATAGCAGTGTAGATATTTCCATGTTCATACTGTTAGCGGTGTAGATATTTCCATGTTCATACAGATGGCGGTGTAGATATTTCTATGTTTGTACAGATGGCGGTGTAGATATTTCCATGTTCATAGAGATGGCGGTGTAGATATTTCCATGTTTATGCAGATAGCGGTATAGATATTTCCATGTTCATACAGATGGTGCTGTAGGTATTTCCATGTTTATAGAGATGGCGGTCTAGATATTTCCATGTTTATAGAGATAGTGGTGTAGTTATTTCCAAGTTTATAGAGACAGCGTTGTAGATATTTCCATGTTTATACGGATAGCGGTGAAGATATTTCCATGTTTATACAGATAGCGGTGTAGATATTTCCATGTTTATACAGATAACAGTGTAGATATTTCCATGTTTATAGAGATAGGGGTGTAGATAATTTCAATTTTATACAGATAGCAGTGTAGATATTTCCAAGTTCAAACCGATAGCGGTGTACATATTTCCACGTTTATACAGATGGCGGTGTCGATATTTCCATGTTCATACAGATAGCGGTGTAGATATTTCCATGTTTATAGAGATGACGGTGTAGATATTTTCATGTTTACACAGATGGCGCTGTAGATATTTCCATGTTTACACAGATTGCGGTGTAGACATTTCCATGTTTACACAGATAGCGGTGTGGATATTTCCATTTTTATGCAGATAGCGGTGTAGATATTTCCATGTTTATACAGATAGCGGTGCGGATATTTCCATGTTTATACAGATGGGCAGATATTTCCATTTTTATACAGATAGCGGTGTAGATATTTCCATCTTAATACAGATGGTGGTGTAGATATGTCCATGTTCGTACAAATGGCGGTGTAGAAATTTCCATGTTGATACAGATGGCGGTGTAGATATGTCGAAGTTTATAGAGATAGCGCTGTAGTTTTTTCCATATTTATAGAGAAATCTGTGTAGATATTTCCATGTATATGCAGATAGCTCTGTAGATATTTCCATGTTCATGCAGATAGCGGTGTAGATATTTCCATGTTCATCCAGATGCCGGTGTAGATATATCCATGTTCGTACTGATGGCTGTGAAGATATTTCCATGTTCATACAGATGGCGGTGTAGATATTTCCATGTTCATACAAATGGCGGTGTAGATATTTCCATGTTCATAGAGATGGCGGTGTAGATATTTCCATGTTCATACAAATGGCGGTGTAGATATTTCCGTGTTCATAGAGATGGCGGTGTAGATATTTCCATGTTTATACAGATAGCAATGAAGTTATTTCCATGTTTATAGAGATAGTGGTGTAGATAATTTCAATTTTATACAGATATCTGTGTAGATATTTGCATGTTCATACAGATAGCGGTGTAGATTTTTCCATGTTCATACAGATAGCGGTGTAGATATTTCCATGTTTGTACGGATGGCAGTGTAGATATTTTCATGTTCATACAGGTGGCGGTGTACATATTTCCATGTTTATACAGATAGCAGTGTAGTTATTTCCATGTTTGTAGAGATAGCAGTGTAGATATTTCCATTGATATACACATAGCTGTGTAGATATTTGCATGTTCATACAGATAGCGGTGTAGATATTTCCATGTTCGTACAGATAGCGGTGTAGATATTTCCGTGTTCATACAGATAGCAGTGTAGATATTTCCATGTTCCTACAGATAACGGTGTAGATATTTCCATGTTCATACAGATAGCAGTGTAGATATTTCCATGTTCATACTGTTAGCGGTGTAGATATTTCCATGTTCATACAGATGGCGGTGTAGATATTTACATGTTCATGCAGATGGCGGTGTAGATATTTCTATGTTCGTACAGATGGCGGTGTAGATATTTCCATGTTCATAGAGATGACGGTGTAGATATTTCCATGTTTATGCAGATAGCGGTATAGATATTTCCATGTTCATACAGATGGTGCTGTAGGTATTTCCAGGTTTATAGAGATGGCGGTCTAGATATTTCCATGTTTATAGAGATAGCAATGTAGGTATTTCCATTGATATACAGATAGCTGTGTAGATATGTGCATGTTCATACGGATAGCGGTGTAGATATTTCCATGTTCATACAGTTAGCAGTGTAGATATTTCCATGTTCATACAGATGGCGGTGTAGATATTTACATGTTCATACAGATGGCAGTGTAGTTATTTCCATATTCGTACAGATGGCCGTGTAGATATTTCCATGTTCATAGAGATGGCGGTGTAGATATTTCCATGTTTATGCAGATAGCGATATAGATATTTACATGTTTATACAGATGGTGGTGTAGATATTTCCATGTTTATAGAGATGGCGGTGCAGATATTTCCATGTTTATAGAGATAGTGGTGTAGTTATTCCCAAGTTTATAGAGACAGCCTTGTAGATATTTCCATGTTTATACAGATAGCGGTGTAGTTATTTCCATGTTTATACAGATAGCGGTGTAGATATTCTCATGTTTATACAGATAACAGTGTAGATATTTCCATGTTTATAGAGATAGTGGTGTAGATAATTTCAATTTTATACAGATAGCGGTGTAGATATTTCCAAGTTCATACAGATAGAGGTGTAGATATTTCCACGTTTATAGAGATGGCGGTGTAGATATTTACATGTTCATACAGATGTCAATGTAGATATTTCCATGTTTATAGAGATTGCGGTGTAGATATTTCCATGTTTACACAGATGGCGGTGTAGCTATTTCCATGTTTACACAGATAGTGGTGTAGACATTTCCATGTTTACACAGATAGCGGTGTGGGTATTTCCATGTTTATGCAGATAGCGGTGTAGATATTTCCATGTTTGTACAGATAGCGGTGCGGATATTTCCATGTTTTTACTGATAGTTGGGCAGAAATTTCCATGTTTATAGAGAATGCGGTGTAGATATTTCCATCTTAATACAGATGGCGGTGTAGATATGTCCATGTTCTTACAGATGGCGGTGTAGATATTTCCATGTTCATACAGAGGGCGGTGTAGATATTTTGAAGTTTATAGAGATAGCGCTGTAGTTATTTCCATATTTATAGAGAAATCTGTGTAGATATTTCCATGTATATTCAGATAGCTGTGTAGATATTTCCATGTTCATGCAGATATCGGTGTAGACATTTCCATGGGCATCCAGATGCTGGTGTACATATATCCATGTTCATACAGATGTCGGTGAAGATATTTCCATGTTCATAGAGATGGCGGTGTAGATATTTCCATGTTCATACAAATGGCGGTGTAGATATTTCCATGTTCATAGAGATGGCGGTGTAGATATTTCCATGTTTACACAGATAGCGGTGTGGATATTTCCATGTTTATGCAGATAGTGGTGTAGATATTTCCATGTTGATACAGATGGCGGTGTAGATATTTCGAAGTTTATAGAGATAGAGCTGTAGTTATTTCCATATTTATAGAGAAATATGTGTAGATATTTCCATGTATTTGCAGATAGCTGGGTAGATATTTCCATGATCATGCAGATAGCGGTGTAGATATTTCCATGTTCATCCAGATGCCGGTGTAGATATATACATGTTCATACAGATGGCGGTGAAGATATTTCCATGTTCATACAAATGGCGGTGTAGATATATCCATGTTCATAGAGATGGCGGTGTAGATATTTCCATGTTCATACAAATGGCGGTGTAGATATTTCCATGTTCATAGAGATGGCGGTGTAGATATTTCCATGTTTATACAGATAGCAGTGTAGTTATTTCCATGTTTATAGAGATATTGGTGTAGATAATTTCAATTTTATACAGATATCTATGTAGATATTTGCAGGTTCATTCAGATAGCGGTGTAGATATTTCCATGTTCATACAGATAGCGGTGTAGATATTTCCATGTTCATACAGATAGCGGTGTAGATATTTCCATGTTCATGCAGATAGCGGTGTAGATATTTCCATGTTCATAAGAATAGCGATGTAGATATTTCCATGTCCATACAGTTAGCGTTGTAGATATTTTCATGTTCATACAGATGGCCGTGTAGATATTTCCAAGTTCGTACGGATGGCAGTGTAGATATTTCCATGTTCATACAGGTGGCGGTGTAGATATTTCCATGTTTATACAGATATCAGTGTAGTTATTTCCATGTTTATAGAGATAGCAGTGTAGATATTTCCATTGATATACAAATACCTGTGTAGATATTTGCATGTTCATACATATAGCGGTGTAGATATTTCCATGTTCGTACAGATAGCGGTGTAGATATTTCCAAGTTTATAGAGATAGCGTTGTAGATATTTCCATGTTCATACAGTTAGCGGTGTAGATATTTCCATGTTCATACAGATGGCGGTGTAGATATTTACATGTTCATACAGATGGCGGTGTAGATATTTCCATGTTCACACAGATGGCGTTGTAGATATTTCCATGTTCATAGAGATGGCGGTGTAGATATCTCCATGTTTATGCAGATAGCGGTGTAGATATTTACATGTTTATACAGATGGTGTTGTAGATATTTCCATGTTTATAGAGATGGCGTTCTAGATATTTCCATGTTTATACAGATAGCGGTGAAGATATTTCCATGTTTATACAGATAGTGGTGTAGATATTTCCATGTTTATACAGATAGCAGTGTAGATATTTCCATGTTTATAGAGATAGTGGTGTAGATAATTTCAATTTTATACAGATAGCAGTGTAGATATTTCCACGTTCATACCGATAGCGTTGTAGATATTTCCACGTTTATAGAGATGGCGGTGTAGATATTTCCATGTTCACACAGATGGCGGTGTAGATATTTCCATGTTAATAGAGATGGCGGTGCAGATATTTCCATGTTTACGCAGATAGCGGTATAGATATTTTCATGTTTATGCAGATAGCGGTATAAATATTTCCACGTTTATACAGATTGTGGTGTAGATATTTCCATGTTTATAGAGATGGCGGTCTAGATATTTCCATGTTTACAGAGATAGTGGTGTACTTATTTCCAAGTTTATAGAGACAGCGCTGTAGATATTTCCATGTTTATACAGATAGCGGTGAAGATATTTCCATGTTTATACGGATAGCGTTGTAGATATTTCCATGTTTATACAGATAGCAGTGTAGATATTTCCATGTTTATAGAGATTGTGGTGTAGATAATTTCAATTTTATACCGAGAGCACTGTAGATATTTCCAAGTTCATACAGATAGCGGTGTGGATATTTCCACATTTATAGAGATGGCGTTGTAGATATTTCCATGTTTATAGAGATAGCGGTGTAGATATTTTCATGTTTACACAGATGGCGGTGTAAATATTTCCATGTTTACACAGATAGTGGTGTAGACATTTCCATGTTTACACAGATAGCGGTGTGGATATTTCCATGTTTATGCAGATAGCGGCGTAGATATTTCCATGTTTATACAGATAGATTTGCGGATATTTCCATGTTTATACAGATAGTTGGGCAGATATTTCCATGTCTATACAGATAGCGGTGTAGATATTTCCATCTTAATATAGTTGGCTTTGTAGATATGTCCATGTTTGTACAGATGGCGGTGTAGATATTTCCATGTTCATAGAGATGGCGGTGTATATATTTCCATGTTTATACAGATAGCAGTGTAGTTATTTCCATGTTGATAGAGATACCAGTGTGGATATTTCCATTGATATACAGATAGCGGTGTAGATATTTGCATGTTCATACAGATAGCGGTGTAGATATTTCCATGTTCATACAGATGGCGGTGTAGATATTTCCATGTTCATACAGATAGCGGAGTAGATATTTCCATGTTCATACAGATAGCGGTGTAGATATTTCCATGTTCATACAGATAGCGGTGTATATATTTCCATGTTCATACCAATAGCGGTGTAGACATTTCCATGTTCATACATTTAGCGGTGTAGATATTTGCATGTTCATACAGATGGCGGAGAAGATATTTCCATGTTCATACAGATGGTGGTGTAGATATTTCTATGTTTGTACGGATGGCAGTGTAGATATTTCCATGTACATACAGGTGGCGGTGTAGATATTTCCATGTTTATACAGATAGCAGTGTAGTTATCTCCATGTTAAAAGAGATAGCTGTGTAGATACTTCCATTGTTATACAGATAGCTGTGTAGATATTTGCATGTTCATACAGATAGCGGTGTAGATATGTCCATGTTCGTACAGATGGCGGTGTAGATATTTCCATGTTCATACAGATAGCGGTGTAGATATTTCCATGTTCATACAGATAGCGGTGTAGATAATTCCATGTTCATACAGATAGCGGTGTAGATATTTCCATGTTCATACAGTTAGCGGTGTAGATGTTTCCATGTTCATACAGATGGCGGTGTAGATATTTACATGTTCATACAGATGGCGGTGTATTTACATGTTCGTTCGGATGGCAGTGTGGATATTTCCATGTTCATACAGGTGGCGGTGTAGATATTTCCATGTTTATACAGATAGCAGTGTAGTTATTTCCATGTTTATAGAGATAGCAGTGTAGATATTTCCATTGATATGCAGATAGCTGTGTAGATATTTGCATGTTCATACAGATAGCGGTGTAGATATTTCCATGTTCATACAGATAGCGGTGTAGATATTTCCATGTTCATACAGATAGTGGTGTAGATATTTCCATGTTCATACGTATAACGGTGTAGATATTTGCATTTTCATACAGATAGCGGTGTAGATATTTCCATGTTCATACAGAGGGCGGTGTAGATATTTCCATGTTCATACAGATATCGGTGTAGATATTTCCATGTTCATACAGATAGCGCTGTAGATATTTCCATGTTCATACAGATAGCGGTGTAGATATATCCATGTTCATACAGTTAGCAGTGTAGATATTTCCATGTTCATACACATGGCGGTGTAGATATTTACATGTTCATACAGATGGCGGTGTAGATATTTCCATGTTTGTACGGATGGCAGTGTAGATATTTCCATGTTCATACAGGTGGCGGTGTAGATATTTCCATGTTTATACAGATGGCAGTGTTGTTATTTCCATGTTTATAGAGACAGCAGTGTAGATATTTACATTGATATACAGATACCTGTGTAGATATTTGCATGTTCATACAGATAGCGGTGTAGATATTTCCATGTTCATACAGATAGCGGTGTAGATATTTCCATGTTCATACAGATAGCGGTGTAGATATATCCATGTTCATACAGTTAGCAGTGTAGATATTTCCATGTTCATACAGATGGCGGTGTAGATATTTACATGTTCATGCAGATGGCGGTGTAGATATTTTCATGTTCATACAGATGGCTTTGTAGATATTTCCATGTTCATAGAGATGGCGGTGTAGATATTTCCATGTTTATGCAGATAGCGGTATACATATTTCCATGTTTATACAGATCGTGGTGTAGATATTTCCATGTTTATAGAGATGGCGGTCTAGATATTTCCATGTTTACAGAGATAGTGGTGTAGTTATTTCCAAGTTTATAGAGACAGCGCTGTAGATATTTCCATGTTTATACAGATAGCGGTGAAGATATTTCCATGTTTATACGGATAGCGGTGTAGATATTTCCATGTTTATACAGATAGCAGAGTACGTATTTCCATGTTTATAGAGATTGTGGTGTAGATAATTTCAATTTTATACCGAGAGCACTGTAGATATTTCCAAGTTCATACAGATAGCGGTGTGGTTAATTCCACGTTTATAGGGATGGCGGTGTAGATATTTCCATGTTCATACAGATGGCGGTGTAGATATTTCCATGTTTATAGATATGGCGGTGTAGATATTTTCATGTTTACACAGATGGCGGTGTAGATATTTCCATGTTTACACAGATAGCGGTGTAGACATTTCCATGTTTACACAGATAGCGGTGTGGATATTTCCATGTTTATGCAGATAGCGGTGTAGATATTTCCTTGTTTATACAGATAGATTTGCGGATATTTCCATGTTTATACAGATATTTGGGCAGATATTTCCATGTTTATATAGATAGCGGTGTAGATATTTCCATCTTAATATAGTTGGCTTTGTAGATATGTCAATGTTTGTACAGATGGCGGTGTAGATATTTCCATGTTCATAGAGATGGCGGTGTAGATATTTCCATGTTTATGCAGATAGCGGTATAGATATTTCCATGTTTATACAGATGGTGGTGTAGATATTTCCATGTTTATAGAGATGGCGGTCTGGATATTTCCATGTTTATAGAGATAGTGGTGTAGTTATTTCCAAGTTTATAGGGACAGCGTTGTAGATATTTCCATGTTTATACAGATAGCGGTGAAGATATTTCCATGTTTATACAGATAGCGGTGTAGATATTTCCATGTTTATACAGATAACAGTGTAGATATTTCCATGTTTATAGAGATAGTGGTGTAGATAATTTCAATTTAATACAGATAGCAGTGTAGATATTTCCAAGTTCATACAGATAGCGGTGTAGATATTTCCACGTTTATAGTGATGGCGGTGTAGATATTTCCATGTTCATACAGATGGCGGTGTAGATATTTCCATGTTTATAGAGATGGCGGTGTAGATATTTTCATGTTTACACAGATGGCGGTGTAGATATTTCCATGTTTACACAGATAGCGGTGTAGACATTTCCATGTTTACACAGATAGCGGTGTGGATATTTCCATGTTTATGCAGATAGCGGTGTAGATATTTCCATGTTTATACAGACAGCGGTGCGGATATTTCCATGTCTATACAGATAGTTGGGCAGATATTTCCATGTTTATACAGAGAGCGGTGTAGATATTTCCATCTTAATACAGATGGCTTTGTAGATATGTCCATGTTTGTACAGATAGCGGTGTAGATATATCCATCTTATTACAGATGGTGGTGTAGATATGTCCATGTTCGTACAGATGGCGGTGTAGATATTTCCGTGTTCATACAGATGGCGGTGTAGATATTTCGAAGTTTATAGAGATAGCGCTGTAGTTATTTCCATATTTATAGAGAAATCTGTGTAGATATTTCCATGTATATTCAGATAGCTGTGTAGATATTTCCATATTCATGCATATAGCGGTGTAGATATTTCCATGGTCATCCAGATGCTGGTGTACATATATCCATGTTCATACAGATGGCGGTGAAGATATTTCCATGTTCATAGAGATGGCGGTGTAGATATTTCCATGTTCATACCAATGGCGGTGTAGATATTTCCAAGTTCATAGAGATGGCGGTGTAGATATTTCCATGTTCATAGAAATGGCGGTGTAGACATTTCCATGTTCATAGAGATGGCTGTGTAGATATTTCCATGTTTATACAGATAGCAGTGTAGTTATTTCCATGATTATAGAGATAGCAGTGTAGATATTTCCAATGATATACAGATACCTGTGTAGATATTTGCATGTTCATACAGATAGCGGTGTAGATATTTCCATGTTCATACAGATAGCGGTGTAGATATTTCTATGTTCATACAGATAACGGTGTAGATATTTCCATGTTCATACAGATAGCGGTGTAGATATTTCCATTTTCATAAAGATAGCATTGTAGATATTTCCATGTTGATACAGTTAGCGGTGTAGATATTTCCATGTTCATACAGATGGCGGTGTAGATATTTACTTGTTCATACAGATGGCAGTGTAGATATTTCCATGTTTGTACGGATGGCAGTGTAGATATTTTCATGTTCATACAGGTGGTGGTGTACATATTTCCATGTTTATACAGATAGCAGTGTAGTTATTTCCATGTTTGTAGAGATAGCAGTGTAAATATTTCCATTGATATACAGATTGCTGTGTAGATATTTGCATGTTCATAGAGATAGCGGTGTAGATATTTCCATGTTCTTACAGATAGCGGTGAAGATATTTCCGTGTTCATACAGATAGCGGTGTAGATATTTCCATGTTCCTACAGATAACGGTGTAGATATTTCCATGTTCATACAGATTGCAGTGTAGATATTTCCATGTTCATACTGTTAGCGGTGTAGATATTTCCATGTTCATACAGATTGCGGTGTAGATATTTACATGTTCATACAGATGGCGGTGTAGATATTTCTATGTTCGTACAGATGGCGGTGTAGATATTTCCATGTTCATAGAGATGGCGGTGTAGATATTTCCATGTTTATGCAGATAGCGGTATAGATATTTCCATGTTCATACAGATGGTTCTGTAGGTATTTCCATGTTTATAGAGATGGCGGTCTAGATATTTCCATGTTTATAGAGATAGTGGTGTAGTTATTTCCAAGTTTATAGAGACAGCGTTGTAGATATTTCCATGTTTATACGGATAGCGGTGAAGATATTTCCATGTTTATACAGATAACAGTGTAGATATTTCCATGTTTATAGAGATAGGGGTGTAGATAATTTCAATTTTATACAGATAGCAGTGTAGATATTTCCAAGTTCATACCGATAGCGGTGTACATATTTCCACGTTTATACAGATGGCGGTGTCGATATTTCCATGTTCATACAGATGGCGGTGTAGATATTTCCATGTTTATAGAGATGACGGTGTAGATATTTTCATGTTTACACAGATGGCGCTGTAGATATTTCCATGTTTACACAGATTGCGGTGTAGACATTTCCATGTTTACACAGATAGCGGTGTGGATATTTCCATGTTTATGCAGATAGCGGTGTAGATATTTCCATGTTTATACAGATAGCGGTGCGGATATTTCCATGTTTATACAGATGGGCAGATATTTCCATTTTTATACAGATAGCGGTGTAGATATTTCCATCTTAATACAGATGTCGGTGTAGATATGTCCATGTTCGTACAAATGGCGGTGTAGAAATTTCCATGTTGATACAGATGGCGGTGTAGATATTTCGAAGTTTATAGAGATAGCGCTGTAGTTATTTCCATATTTATAGAGAAATCTGTGTAGATATTTCCATGTATATGCAGATAGCTGTGTAGATATTTCCATGTTCATGCAGATAGCGGTGTAGATATTTCCATGTTCATCCAGATGCCGGTGTAGATATATCCATGTTCATACAGATGGCGGTGTAGATATTTCCATGTTCATACAAATGGCAGTGTAGATATTTCCATGTTCATAGAGATGGCGGTGTAGATATTTCCATGTTCATACAAATGGCGGTGTAGATATTTCCATGTTCATAGAGATGGCGGTGTAGATATTTCCAGGTTTATACAGATAGCAATGAAGTTATTTCCATGGTTATAGAGATAGTGGTGTAGATAATTTCAATTTTATACAGATATCTGTGTAGGTATTTGCATGTTCATACAGATAGCGGTGTAGATTTTTCCATGTTCATACAGATAGCGGTGTAGATATTTCCATGTTTGTACGGATGGCAGTGTAGATATTTTCATGTTCATACAGGTGGCGGTGTACATATTTCCATGTTTATACAGATAGCAGTGTAGTTATTTCCATGTTTGTAGAGATAGCAGTGTAGATATTTCCATTGATATACAGATAGCTGTGTAGATATTTGCATGTTCATACAGATAGCGGTGTAGATATTTCCATGTTCGTACAGATAGCGGTATAGATATTTCCGTGTTCATACAGATAGCGGTGTAGATATTTCCATGTTCCTACAGATAACGGTGTAGATATTTCCATGTTCATACAGATAGCAGTGTAGATATTTCCATGTTCATACTGTTAGCGGTGTAGATATTTCCATGTTCATACAGATGGCGGTGTAGATATTTACATGTTCATACAGATGGCGGTGTAGATATTTCTATGTTCGTACAGATGGCGGTGTAGATATTTCCATGTTCATAGAGATGGCGGTGTAGATATTTCCATGTTTATGCAGATAGCGGTATAGATATTTCCATGTTCATACAGATGGTGCTGTAGGTATTTCCATGTTTATAGAGATGGCGGTCTAGATATTTCCATGTTTATAGAGATAGTGGTGTAGTTATTTCCAAGTTTATAGAGACAGCGTTGTAGATATTTCCATGTTTATACGGATAGCGGTGAAGATATTTCCATGTTTATACAGATAGCGGTGTAGATATTTCCATGTTTATACAGATAACAGTGTAGATATTTCCATGTTTATAGAGATAGGGGTGTAGATAATTTCAATTTTATACAGATAGCAGTGTAGATATTTCCAAGTTCATACCGATAGCGGTGTACATATTTCCACGTTTATACAGATGGCGGTGTCGATATTTCCATGTTCATACAGATGGCGGTGTAGATATTTCCATGTTTATAGAGATGACGGTGTAGATATTTTCATGTTTACACAGATGGCGCTGTAGATATTTCCATGTTTACACAGATTGCGGTGTAGACATTTCCATGTTTACACAGATAGCGGTGTGGATATTTCCATGTTTATGCAGATAGCGGTGTAGATATTTCCATGTTTATACAGATAGCGGTGCGGATATTTCCATGTTTATACAGATGGGCAGATATTTCCATTTTTATACAGATAGCGGTGTAGATATTTCCATCTTAATACAGATGTCGGTGTAGATATGTCCATGTTCGTACAAATGGCGGTGTAGAAATTTCCATGTTGATACAGATGGCGGTGTAGATATTTCGAAGTTTATAGAGATAGCGCTGTAGTTATTTCCATATTTATAGAGAAATCTGTGTAGATATTTCCATGTATATGCAGATAGCTGTGTAGATATTTCCATGTTCATGCAGATAGCGGTGTAGATATTTCCATGTTCATCCAGATGCCGGTGTAGATATATCCATGTTCATACAGATGGCGGTGTAGATATTTCCATGTTCATACAAATGGCGGTGTAGATATTTCCATGTTCATAGAGATGGCGGTGTAGATATTTCCATGTTCATACAAATGGCGGTGTAGATATTTCCATGTTCATAGAGATGGCGGTGTAGATATTTCCAGGTTTATACAGATAGCAATGAAGTTATTTCCATGGTTATAGAGATAGTGGTGTAGATAATTTCAATTTTATACAGATATCTGTGTAGGTATTTGCATGTTCATACAGATAGCGGTGTAGATTTTTCCATGTTCATACAGATAGCGGTGTAGATATTTCCATGTTTTCGGATGGCAGTGTAGATATTTTCATGTTCATACAGGTGGCGGTGTACATATTTCCATGTTTATACAGATAGCAGTGTAGTTATTTCCATGTTTGTAGAGATAGCAGTGTAGATATTTCCATTGATATACAGATAGCTGTGTAGATATTTGCATGTTCATACAGATAGCGGTGTAGATATTTCCATGTTCGTACAGATAGCGGTATAGATATTTCCGTGTTCATACAGATAGCGGTGTAGATATTTCCATGTTCCTACAGATAACGGTGTAGATATTTCCATGTTCATACAGATAGCAGTGTAGATATTTCCATGTTCATACTGTTAGCGGTGTAGATATTTCCATGTTCATACAGATGGCGGTGTAGATATTTACATGTTCATACAGATGGCGGTGTAGATATTTCTATGTTCGTACAGATGGCGGTGTAGATATTTCCATGTTCATAGAGATGGCGGTGTAGTTATTTCCATGTTTATGCAGATAGCGGTATAGATATTTCCATGTTCATACAGATGGTGCTGTAGGTATTTCCAGGTTTATAGAGATGGCGGTCTAGATATTTCCGTGTTTATAGAGATAGTGGTGTAGTTATTTCCAAGTTTATAGAGACAGCATTGTAGATATTTCCATGTTCATACGGATAGCGGTGAAGATATTTCCATGTTTATACAGATAGCGGTGTAGATATTTCCATGTTTATAGAGATTGGGCTGTAGATAATTTCAATTTTATACAGATAGCAGTATAGATATTTCCAAGTTCATACCAATAGCGGTGTAGATATTTCCACGTTTAAAGAGATGGCGGTGTAGATATTTCCATGTTCATACAGATGGCGGTGTAGATATTTACATGTTCATACAGATGGTGGTGTAGATATTTCCATGTTCGAACGGATGGCAGTGTAGATATTTCCATGTTCATACAGGTGGCGGTGTAGATATTTCCATGTTTATACAGATGGCAGTGTTGTTATTTCCATGTTTATAGAGACAGCAGTGTAGATATTTACATTGATATACAGATACCTGTGTAGATATTTGCATGTTCATACAGATAGCGGTGTAGATATTTCCATGTTCATACAGATAGCGGTGTAGATATTTCCATGTTCATACATATAGCGGTGTAGATATATCCAAGTTCATACAGTTAGCAGTGTAGATATTTCCATGTTCATACAGATGGCGGTGTAGATATTTGCAAGTTCATACAGATGGCGGTGTAGATATTTCCATGTTCGTACAGATGGCGGTGTAGGTATTTCCATGTTCATAGAGATGGCGGTGTAGATATTTCCACGTTTATACAGATAGCAGTGTAGTAATTTCCATGTTTATAGAGATAGCAGTGTAGCTATTTCCATTGATATACAGATAGCTGTGTAGATATTTGCATGTTCACACAGATAGCGGTGTAGATATTTCCATGTTCATACAGATAGCGGTGCAGATATTTCCAAGTTCATACAGATAGCGGTTTAGATATTTCCATGTTCATACAAATGGCGGTGTAGATATTTACATGTTCATAGAGATGGCGTTGTAGATATTTCCATGTTTGTACGGATGGCTGTGTAGACATTCCCATGTTCATACAGGTGGCGGTGTGGATATTTCCATGTTTATACAGATAGCAGTGTAGTTATTTCCATGTTTATAGATATAGCAATGTAGGTATTTCCATTGATATACAGATAGCTGTGTAGATATGTGCATGTTCATACGGATAGCGGTGTAGATATTTCCATGTTCATACAGTTAGCAGTGTAGATATTTCCATGTTCATACAGATGGCGGTGTAGATATTTACATGTTCATACAGATGGCGGTGTAGTTATTTCCATATTCGTACAGATGGCCGTGTAGATATTTCCATGTTCATAGAGATGGCGGTGTAGATATTTCCATGTTTATGCAGATAGCGATATAGATATTTACATGTTTATACAGATGGTGGTGTAGATATTTCCATGTTTATAGAGATGGCGGTGTAGATATTTCCATGTTTATAGAGATAGTGGTGTAGTTATTTCCAAGTTTATAGAGACAGCGTTGTGGATATTTCCATGTTAATAAAGATAGCGGTGAAGATATTTCCATGATAATACAGATAGCGGTGCGGATATTTCCATGTTTATTCAGATAGTTGGGCATATATTTCCATGTTTATACAGATAGCGGTGTTGCTATTTCCATCTTAATACAGATGGCGGTGTAGATATGTCCATGTTTCTACAGATGGTGGTGTAGATATTTCCATGTTCATACAGATGGCGGTATAGATATTTCGAAGTTTATAGAGAGAGCGCTGTAGTTATTTCCATATTTATAGAGAAATCTGTGTGGATATTTCCATGTATATTCAGATAGCTGTGTAGATATTTCCATGTTCGTGCAGATTGCGGTGTAGATATTTCCATGTTCATCCAGATGCCGGTGTACATATATCCATGTTCATAGAGATGGCGGTGAAGATATTTCCATGTTCATACAGATGGTGGTGCAGATATTTCCATGTTCATAGAAATGGCGGTGTAGATATTTCCATGTTCATACAGATGGCGGTGAAGATATTTCCATGTTTACACACATAGCGGTGTAGACATTTCCATGTTTACACAGATGGCGGTGTGGATATTTCCATGTTTTTGCAGATAGCAGTGTAGATATTTCCATGTTTATACAGATAGCGGTGCGGATATTTCCATGTTTATACAGATACTTGGGCAGATATTTCCATGTTCATACAAATGGCTGTGTAGATATTTACATGTTCATAGAGATAGCGCTGTAGATATTTCCATGTTCATACAAATGGCGGTGTAGATATTTCCATGTTCATAGAGATGGCGGTGTAGATATTTCCATGTTTATACAGATAGCAGTTTCCTTATTTCCATGTTTATATAGATAGCAATGTAGATATTTCCATTGATATACAGATAGCTGTGTAGATATTTGCATGTTCATACAGATGGCGGTGTAGATATTTCCATGTTCATACAGATGGAGGTGTAGATATTTCCATGCTCATACAGATAGCGGTGTAGATATTTCCATGTTCATACAGATAGCGGTGTAGATATTTCCATGTTCCTACCAATAGCGGTGTAGATATTTCCATGTTCATACAGTTAGCGGTGTAGATATTTCCATGTTCATACAGATGGCAGTGTAGATATTTCGAAGTTTATAGAGATAGCGCTGTAGATGTTTCCATACTTATAGAGAAATCTGTGTAGATATTCCCATGTATATTCAGATAGCTGTGTAGATATTTCCATGTTCATGCAGATAGCGGTGTAGATATTTCCATGTTCATCCACATGCCGGTGTACATATATCCATGTTCATACAGATGGCGATGAAGATATTTCCATGTTCATACAGATGGCGGTGTAGATATTTCCATGTTCATACAAATGGCGGTGTAGTTATTTCTCTGTTCATAGAGATGGTGGTGTAGATATTTCCATGTTCATTCAAATAGCTGTGTAGATATTTCCACGTTCATAGAGATGGCGGTGTAGATATTTCCATGTTTATACGGATAGCAGCGTAGTAATTTCCATGTTCATACAGATAGCGATGTAGGTATTTCCATTTTCATACAGGTAGCGGTGCAGATATTTCCATGTTCATACAGTTAGCGGTGTAGATATTTGCATGTTCATACAGATAGCGGTGTAGATATTTCCATGTTCATACAGATAGCGGTGTAGATATTTCCATGTTCATACAGATAGAGGTGTAAGTATTTCCATGTTCATACAGTTAGCGGTGTAGATATTTCCATGTTCATACAGATAGCGGTGTAGATATTTCCATGTTCATACAGATAGCGGTGTAGATATTTCCATGTTCATGCAGATGGCGGTGTGGATAATTCCATGTTCATACCAATAGCAGTGTAGATATTTCCATGTCCATAAAGTTAACGGTGTAGATATTTCCATGTTCATACAGATGGCGGTGTAGATATTTACATGTCCATACAGATGGCGGTGTAGATATTTCCATGTTTATACAGATAGCAGTGTAGTTATTTCCATGTTTATAGAGATAGCAGTGAAGATATTTCCATGGATATACAGATAGCTTGTAGATATTTGCATGTTCATACATATAGCGGTGTAGATATTTCCATGTTCGTACAGATGGCGGTGTAGATATTTCCATGTTCATACATATGGCGGTGTAGATATTTCCCTGTTCATAGAGATGGCGGTGTAGATATTTCCATGTTCATACAAATGGCAGTGTAGATATTTCCATGTTCATAGAGATGGCGGTGTAGATATTTCCGTGTTTATACAGATAGCAGCGTAGTTATTTCCATGTTTATTGAGATAGCAGTGTAGATATTTCCATTGATATACAGATAGATGTGTAGATATTTGCATGTTCATACAGATAGCGGTGTGGATATTTCCATGTTCATACAGACAGCGGTGTAGATATTTCCATGTTCATACAGATAGCGGTGTAGATATTTCCATGTTTATACAGATAGCGGTGTAGATATTTCCATGTTCATCCAGATGCCGGGGTAGATATATACATGTTCATACAGATGGCGGTGAAGATATTTCCATGTTCATACAGATGGCGGTGTACATATTTCCATGTTCATACAAATGGCGGTGTAGATATATCCATGTTCATAGAGATGGCGGTGTAGATATTTCCATGTTCATACAAATGGCGGTGTAGATATTTCCATGTTCATAGAGATGGCGGTGTAGATATTTCCATTTTTATAAAGATAGCAGTGTAGTTATTTCCATGTTTATAGAGATATTGGTGTAGATAATATCAATTTTATACAGATATCTATGTAGATATTTGCAGGTTCATTCAGATAGCGGTGTAGATATTTCCATGTTCATACAGATAGCAGTGTAGATATTTCCATGTTCATACATTTAGCGGTGTAGATATTTCCATGTTCATGCAGATAGCGGTGTAGATATTTCCATGTTCATAAGAATAGCGGTGTTGATATTTCCATGTCCATACAGTTAGCGTTGTAGATATTTTCATGTTCATACAGATGGCGGTGTAGATATTTCCAAGTTCGTACGGATGGCAGTGTAGATATTTCCATGTTAATACAGGTGGCGGTGTAGATATTTCCATGTTTATACAGATATCAGTGTAGTTATTTCCATGGTTATAGAGATAGCAGTGTAGATATTTCCATTGATATACAAATACCTGTGTAGATATTTGCATGTTCATACATATAGCGGTGTAGATATTTCCATGTTCGTACAGACAGCGGTGTAGATATTTCCAAGTTTATAGAGATAGCGTTGTAGATATTTCCATGTTCATACAGTTAGCGGTGTAGATATTTCCATGTTCATAAAGATGGCGGTGTAGATATTTACATGTTCATACAGATGGCGGTGTAGATATTTCCATGTTCATACAGATGGCGTTGTAGATATTTCCATGTTCATAGAGATGGCGGTGTAGATATTTCCATGTTTATGCAGATAGCGGTGTAGATATTTACATGTTTATACAGATGGTGTTGTAGATATTTCCATGTTTATAGAGATGGCGTTCTAGATATTTCCATGTTTATACAGATAGCGGTGAAGATATTTCCATGTTTATACAGATAGTGGTGTAGATATTTCCATGTTTATACAGATAGCAGTGTAGATATTTCCATGTTTATAGAGATAGTGGTGTAGATAACTTCAATTTTATACTGAGAGCAGTGTAGATATTTCCAAGTTCATACAGATAGCGATGTAGATATTTCCACGTTTATAGAGATGGCGGTGTAGATATTTCCATGTTCATAGAGATGGCGGTGTAGATATTTCCATGTTCATACAAATGGCAGTGTAGATATTTCCATGTTCATAGAGATGGCGGTGTAGATATTTCCATGTTCATACAAATGGCGGTGTAGATATTTCCATGTTCATAGAGATGGCGGTGTAGATATTTCCATGTTTACATAGATAGCAGTGTAGTAATTTCCATGTTTATAGAGATAGAAGTGTAGATATTTCCATTGATATACAGATAGCTGTGTAGATATTTGCATGTTCATACAGATAGCGGTGTAGATATTTCCATGTTCATACAGATAGCGGTGTAGATATTTCAATGTTCCTACAGATAGCGGTGCAGATATTTCCATGTTCATACAGATGGCGGTGTAGATATTTACATGTTCATAGAGATGGCGGTGTAGATATTTCCATGGTCGTACGGATGGCTGTGTAGGTATTTCCATGTTCATACAGATGGTGGTGTAGATATTTCCATGTTCATACAGTTAGCGGTGTAGATATTTACATGTTCATACAGATGGCCGTGTAGATATTTCCATGTTCATAGAGAAGGCGGTGTGGATATTTCCATGTTTATGCAGATAGCAGTACAGACATTTCCATGTTTATACAGATGGTGGTGTAGATATTTCCATGTTTATAGAGATTGCGGTGTAGATATTTCCATGTTTATGGAGATAGTGGTGTTGTTATTTCCAAGTTTATAGAGACAGCGTTGTAGATATTTCCATGTTTATACAGATAGCGGTGAAGTTATTTCCATGTTTATACAGATAATAGTGTAGATATTTCCATGTTTATAGAGATAGTGGTGTACATAATTTCAATTTTATACAGATAGCAGTGTAGATATTTCAAAGTTCATACAGATATCGGTGTAGATATTTCCACGTTTATAGAGATGGCGGAGTAGATATTTCCATATTCATACAGATGGCGATGTAGATATTTCCATGTTTATAGAGATGGCGGTGTAGATATTTCCATGTTTAAACAGATGGCGGTGTAGATATTTCCATGTTTACACAGATAGCGGTGTGGATATTTCCATGTTTATGCAGATAGCGGTGTAGATATTTCCATGTTTATACAGATAGCGGTGCGGATATTTCCATGTTTATATAGATAGTTGGGCAGATATTTCCATGTTTATACAGATAGCGGTGTAGATATTTCCATCTTAATACAGATGGCCGTGTAGGTATGTCCGTGTTCGTACAGATGGCGGTGTAGATATTTCCATGTTCATACAGATGGCGGTGTAGATATTTCGAAGTTTATAGAGATAGCACTGTAGTTATTTCCATATTTATAGAGAAATATCTGTAGATATTTCCATGTATATTCAGATAGCTGTGTAGATATTTCCAAGTTCATGCAGATAGCGGTGTAGATATTTCCTTGTTCATCCAGATTCCGGTGTAGATATATCCATGCTCATACAGATGGCGGTGAAGATATTTCCATGTTCATACAGATGGCGGTGTAGATATTTCCATGTTCATAGAGATGGCGGTGTAGATATTTCCATGATCGTTCGGATGGCAGTGTAGATATTTCCATGTTCATACAGGTGCCGGTGTAGATATTTCCATGTTTTTACAGATAACAGTGTAGTTCTTTCCATGTTTATAGAGATAGCAGTGTAGATATTTCCATTGATATGCAGATAGCTGTGTAGATATTTGCATGTTCATACAGATAGCGGTGTAGATATTTCCATGTTCATACAGATAGCGGTGTAGATATTTCCATGTTCATACAGATGGCGGTGTAGATATTTCCATGTTCATACAGATAGCGGTGTAGATATTTCCATGTTCATACAGATAACGGTGTAGATATTTCCATGTTCAAAGAGATGGCGGTGTAGATATTTCCATGTTTATGCAGATAGCGGTATAGATATTTCCATGTTTATACAGATGGTGGTGTAGATATTTCCATGGATATAGAGATGGCGGTCCAGTTATTTCCATGTTTATAGAGATAGTGGTGTAGTTATTTCCAAGTTTATAGAGACAGCGTTGAAGATATTTCCATGTTTATACTGATAGCGGTGAAGATATTTCCATGTTTATACAGATAGCGGTGTAGATATTTCCATGTTCATACAGATGGCGGTGTAGATATTTCCATGTTCATACAGAAAGTGGTGTAGATAATTCCATGTTCATACAGATAGCGGTGTAGATATTTCCAAGTTCATACAGATAGCGGTGTAGATATATCCATGTTCATACAGATGGCGGTGATGATATTTCCATGTTCATACAGATGGCGGTGTAGATAATTCCATGTTCATACAAATGGCGGTGTAGATATTTCCATGTTCATAAATATGGCGGTGTAGATATTTCCATGCTCATACAAATGGCGGTGTAGATATTTCCACGTTCAAAGCGATGGCGGTGTAGGTATTTCCATGTTTATACAGATAGCAGTTTGGTTATTTCCTTGGTTATAGAAATAGCTGTGTAGATATTTGCATGTTCATACAGATAGCTGTGTAGATATTTCGATGTTCATAAAGATAGCGGTGTAGATGTTTCCATGTTCATACAGATAGCGGTGTAGATATTTCCATGTTCATACAGATAGCGGTGTAGATATTTCCATGTTCTTTCAGACAGCGGTGTAGATATTTCCATGTTCATACAGTTAGCGGTGTAGATATTTCCATGTTCATACAGATGGCGGTGTAGATATTTACATGTTCATACAGATGACGGTGTAGATATTTCCATGTTCGTACGGATGGCAGTGTAGATATTGAAATGTTCATTCAGGTGGCGGTGTAGATATTTCCATCTTTATACAGATAGCAGTGTAGTTATTTCCATGTTTATAGAGATAGCAGTGTAGCTATTTCCATTGATATACAGATAGCTGTGTAGATATTTGCATGTTCATACAGATAGCGGTGTAGATATTTCCATGTTCATACAGATAGCGGTGTAGATATTTCCATGTTCATACAGATAGCGGTGTAGATATTTCCATGTTCATACAGATAACGGTGTAGATATTTCCATGTTCATAAAGATAGCGGTGTAGATATTTCCATGTTCATACAGATGGCGGTGTAGATATTTACATGTTCATACAGATGGCGGTGTAGATATTTCCATGTTCGTACAGATGGCGGTGTAGATATTTCCATGTTCATAGAGATGGCGGTGTAGATATTTCCATGTTTATGCAGATAGTGGTATAGATATTTCCATGTTTATACTGATGGTGGTGTTGATATTTCCATGTTTATAGAGATGGCGGTCTAGGTATTTCCATGTTTATGGAGATAGTGGTGTAGTTATTTCCAAGTTTATAGAGACGGCGTTGTAGATATTTCCATGTTAATACAGATAGCGTTGAAGATATTTCCATGTTTATACAGATAGCCGTGTAGATATTTAAATGTTTATACAGATAGCCGTTTAGATATTTCCATGTTTATAGAGATAGCGGTGTAGATAATTCCACTTTTATACAGATAGCAGTGTAGATATTTCCAAGTTCATACAGATAGCAGTGTAGATATTTCCACGTTTATACAGATGGCGGTGTAGATATTTCCATGTTCATACAGATGGCGCTGTAGATATTTCCATGTTTATATCGATGGCGGTGTAGATATTTTCATGTTTACACAGATGGCGGTGTAGATATTTCCATGTTTACACAGAAAGCGGTGTAGACATTTCCATGTTTACACAGATAGCGGTGTGGATATTTCCATGTTTATGCAGATAGCGGTGTAGATATTTCCATGTTTATACAGATAGCGGTGCGGATATTTCCATGTTTATACAGATAAGTGGGCAGATATTTCCATGTTTATACAGATAGCAGTGTAGATATTTCCATCTTAATACAGATGGCGGTGTAGATATCTCCATGTTCGTACAGATGGCGGTGTAGATATTTCCATGTTCATACAGATGGCAGTGTAGATATTTGGAAGTTTACAGAGATAGCGCTGTAGTTATTTCCATATTTATAGAGAAATCTGTGTAGATATTTCCATGTATATGCAGATAGCTTTATGGATATTTCCATGTTCATGCAGATAGCGGTGTAGATATGTCCATGTTCATCCAGATGCTGGTGTAGATATATCCATGTTCATACAGATGGCGGTGAAGATATTTCCATGTTCATACAGATGGTGGTGTAGATATTTCCATGTTCATACAAATGGCGGTGTAGATATTTCCATGTTCATAGAGATGGCAGTGTTGATATTTCCATGTTCATACAAATGACGGTGTAGATATTTCCATGTTCATAGAGATGGCGGTGCAGATATTTCCATGTTTATACAGATAGCAGTGTAGTTATTTCCATGTTTATAGAGATAGTAGTGTAGATATTTCCATTGATATACAGATAGCTGTGTAGATATTTCCATGTTCATACAGATAGCGGTGTAGATATTTCCATGTTCATACAGATAGCGGTGTAGATATTTCCATGTTCATACAGATAGCGGTGTAGATATTTCCATGTTCATACAGATAGCGGTGTAGATATTTCCATGTTCATACTGATAACGGTGTAGATATTTCCATGTTCATACAGATAGCGGTGTAGATATTTCCATGTTCATACAGTTAGCGGTGTAGATATTTCCATGTTCATACAGATGGCGCTGTAGATATTTACATTTTCATACAGATGGCGGTATATATATTTCCAGGCTCGTACAGATGGCGGTCTAGATATTTCCATGTTCATGGAGATGGCGGTGTAGGTATTTCCATGTTTATGCAGATTGCAGTATAGATATTTCCATGTTTATAGAGATAGTGGTGTAGATAATTCCAATTTTATACAGATAGCAGTGTAGATATTTCCGTGTTCATAAAGATAACGATGTAGATATTTCCACGTTTATAGAGATGGCGGTGTAGATATTTCCATGTTCATACAGATGGCGGTGTAGATATTTCCATGTTCACACTGATAGCGGAGTAGACATTTCCATGTTTACACAGATAGCAGTGTGGATATTTCCATGTTTATGCTGATAGCGGTGTAGATATTTCCATGTTTATACAGATAGCGGTGTGGTTATTTCCATGTTTATACAGATAGTGGTGCAGATATTTCCATGTTTATACATATAGCGGTGTATCTATTTCCATCTTAATACAGATGGTGGTGTAGATATGTAAATGTTCGTACAGATGGCGGTGTAGATATTTCCATGTTCATACAGAGGGCAGTGTAGATATTTCGAAGTTTATAGAGATAGCGCTGTAGTTATTTCCATATTTATAGAGAAATCTGTGTAGATATTTCCATGTATATGCAGATAGCTTTGTAGATATTTCCATGTTCATGCAGATAGCGGTGTAGATATTTCCAAGTTCATCCAGATACCGGTGTAGATATATCCATGTTCACATAGCGGTGTAGATATTTCCATGTTCATACAGATGGCGGTGTAGATATTTCCGTGTTCATACAGATGGCGGTGTAGATATTTTCATGTTCATAGAGATGGCGGTCTAGATATTTCCATGTTTATAGAGATAGTGGTGAAGTTATTTCCAAGTTTATAGAGACAGCGTTGTAGATATTTCCATGTTTATACAGATAGCGGTGAAGATATTTCCATGTTTATACAGATAGCGGTGTAGATATTTCCATGTTTATACAGATAGCGGTGTAGATATTTCCATGTTTATAGAGATAGTGATGTAGATAATTCCAATTTTGTACAGATAGCAGTGTAGCTATTTCCAAGTTCATACAGATAGCAGTGTAGATATTTCCACGTTTATAGAGATGGCGGTATAGATATTTCCATGTTCATACAGTTGGCGGTGTAGATATTTCCATGTTTATAGAGATGGCGGTGTAGATATTTTCATGTTTACACAGATTGGGGTGTAGATATTTCCATGTTTACACAGATAGCGGTGTAGACATTTCCATGTTTACACAGATAGCGATGTGGATATTTCCATGTTTATGCAGATAGCGGTGTAGATATTTCCATGTTTATACAGATGGGCAGATATTTCCATGTTTATACAGATAGCGGTGTAGATATTTCCATCTTAATACGGATGGCGTTGTAGATACGTCCTTGTTCGTACAGATGGCGGTGTAGATATTTCCATGTTCATACAGATGGCGGTGTAGATATTTCGAAGTTTATAGAGATAGCGCTGTAGTTATTTCCATATTTATAGAGAAATCTGTGTAGATTTTTCCATGTATATGCAGATAGCTGTGTAGATATTTCCATGTTCATCCAGATGCCGGTGTAGATATATCCATGTTCATACAGATGGCGGTGAAGGTATTTCCATGTTCATACAGATGGCGGTGTAGATATTTCCATGTTCATACAAATGGCGGTGTAGATATTTCCATGTTCATAGAGATGGCGGTGTAGATATTTCCATGTTCATACAAATGGCTGTGTAGATATTTGCATGTTCATAGAGATGGCGGTGTAGATATTTCCATGTTTATACCGATAGTAGTGTAGTTATTTCCATGTTTATGGAGATAGTGGTGTAGGTAATTTCAATTTTATACAGATATATGTGTAGATATTTGCATGTCCAACAGATAGCGGTGTAGATATTTCCATGTTCATACAGATAGCGGTGTAGATATTTCCATGTTCATACAGATAGCGGTGTAGATATTTCCATGTTCATA
Organism: Gorilla gorilla gorilla; assembly: GCF_029281585.2. Classification (NCBI taxonomy): domain Eukaryota; kingdom Metazoa; phylum Chordata; class Mammalia; order Primates; family Hominidae; genus Gorilla; species Gorilla gorilla. Next base: position 10,373,648 of record NC_073234.2, on the reverse strand, counting down.
CCAATAGCGGTGTAGATATTTCCATGTCCATACAGTTATCGTTGTAGATATTTCCATATTCATACAGATAGCGGTGTAGATATTTACATGTTCACACAGATGGCGGTGTAGATATTTCCATGTTCGTACGGATGGCAGTGTAGATATTTCCATGTTCATACAAGTGGTGGTGTAGATATTTCCATGTTTATACAGATAGCAGTGTAGTTATTTCCATGTTTATAGAGATAGCAGTGTAGATATTTCCATTGATATACAGATAGCTGTGTAGATATTTGCATGATCATACAGATAGCGGTGTAGATATTTCCATGTTCGTACAGATAGCAGTGTAGATATTTCCATGTTCATACAGATAGCGGTGTAGTTATTTCCATGTTCATACAGATAACGGTGTAGATATTTCCAAGTTCATACAGATAGCGGTTTAGATATTTCCATGATCATACAGTTAGCGGTGTAGATATTTCCATGTTCGTACACATGGCGGTGTAGATATTTCCATGTTCATAGAGATGGCGGTGTAGATATTTCCATGTTTATGCAGATAGCGGTATAGATATTTCCATGTTTATACAGATGGTGATGTAGATATTTCAATGTTTATAGAGATGGCGGTCTAGATATTTCCAGGTTTATACAGATAGCGGTGAAGATATTTCCATGTTTATACAGATAGCGGTGTAGATATTTCCATGTTTATACAGATAGCAGTGTAGATATTTCCACGTTTATAGAGATGGCGGTGTAGATATTTCCATGTTCATACTGATGGCGGTGTAGATATTTCCATGTTCATACAGATAGCGGTGTAGATATTTCCAAGTTCATACAGATAGCGGTGTAGATATATCCATGTTCATACAGATGGCGGTGATGATATTTCCATGTTCATACAGATGGCGGTGTAGATAATTCCATGTTCATACAAATGGCGGTGTAGATATTTCCATGTTCATAAAGATGGCGGTGTAGATATTTCCATGCTCATACAAATGGCGGTGTAGATATTTCCATGTTCAAAGAGATGGCGGTGTAGGTATTTCCATGTTTATACAGATAGCAGTGTGGTTATTTCCTTGGTTGTAGAGATAGCTGTGTAGATATTTGCATGTTCATACAGATAGCTGTGTAGATATTTCGATGTTCATACAGATAGCGGTGTAGATATTTCCATGTTCATACAGATAGCGGTGTAGATATTTCCATGTTCTTTCAGACAGCGGTGTAGATATTTCCATGTTCATACAGTTAGCGGTGTAGATATTTCCATGTTCATACAGATGGCGGTGTAGATATTTACATGTTCATACAGATGACGGTGTAGATATTTCCATGTTCGTACGGATGGCAGTGTAGATATTGAAATGTTCATTCAGGTGGCGGTGTAGATATTTCCATGTTTATACAGATAGCATTGTAGTTATTTCCATGTTTATAGAGATAGCAGTGTAGCTATTTCCATTGATATACAGATAGCTGTGTAGATATTTGCATGTTCATACAGATAGCGGTGTAGATATTTCCATGTTCATACAGATAGCGGTGTAGGTATTTCGCTGTTCATACAGATAGCGGTGTAGATATTTCCATGTTCATACAGATGGCGGTGTAGATATTTACATGTTCATACAGATGGCGGTGTAGATATTTCCATGTTCGTACGGATGGCAGTGTATATATTTCCATGTTCATGCAGTTGGCGGTGTAGATATTTCCATGTTTATACAGATAGCAGTGTAGTTATTTCCAAGTTTATAGAGATAGCACAGTAGATATTTCCATTGATATACAGATAGCTGTGTAGATACTTGCATGTTCATACAGATAGCGGTGTAGATATTTCCATGTTCATACAGATGGCGGTGTAGATACTGACATGTTCGTACAGATGGCGGTGTAAATATTTCCAAGTACGTACAGATGGTGGTGTAGATATTTCCATCTTCATAGAGATGGCGGTGTAGATATCTCCATGTTCATACAGTTAGCGGTGTAGATATTTCCATGTTCATTCAGATGGCGGTGTAGATATTTCCATGTTCATACAAATGGCGGTGTAGATATTTCCATGTTCGTATAGATGGCCCTGTATTTATTTCCATGTTCATAGAGATGGCAGTGTAGATATTTCCATGTTTATGCAGATAGCGGTATAGATATTTCCATGTTTATGCAGATGGTGGTGTAGATATTTCCGTGTTTATAGAGATGGCGGTCTAGATATTTCCATGTTTATAGAGATAGTGGTGTAGTTATTTCCAAGTTTATAGAGACAGCGTTGTAGATATTTCCATGTTTATACAGATAGTGGTGTAGATATTTTCATGTTCTTACAGATAACAGTGTAGATATTTCCATGTTTATACAGATAGCAGTGTAGATATTTCCATGTTTATAGAGATAGTGGTGTAGATAATTTCAATTTTATACCGAGAGCAGTGTAGATATTTCCAAGTTCATACAGATAGCGGTGTAGATATTTCCACGTTTATAGAGATGGCGGTGTAGATATTTCCATGTTCATACAGATGGCGGTGTAGATGTTTCCATGTTCATACAGATACCGGTGTGGATATTTCCATGTTTATGCAGATAGCGGTGTAGATATTTCCATGTTTATACAGATAGCGGTGCGGATATTTCCATGTTTATACAGATAGTTGGGCAGATATTTCCATGTTTATACAGATAGCGGTGTAGATATTTCCATGTTTATAGAGATAGCACTGTAGATATTTCCATTGATATACAGATAGGTGTGTACATATTTGCATGTTCATACAGATAGCGGTGTAGATATTTCCATCTTCGTACAGGTAGCGGTGTAGATATTTCCATGTTCATACAGATAGCGGTGTAGATATTTCCATGTTCATACAGATAACGGTGTAGATATTTCCATGTTCATACAGATAGCGGTGTTGATATTTCCAAGGTCATACAGTTAGCGGTGTAGATATTTCCATGATCATACAGATGGCGGTGTAGATATTTCCATGTTAAAACCGATGGTGGTGTAGATATTTCCATGTTTATGGAGATAGTGGTGTAGTTATTTCCAAGTTTATAGAGACAGCGTTGTAGATATTTCCATGTTTATACAGATAGCGGTGAAGTTATTTCCATGTTTATACAGATAGCGGTGTAGATATTTCCATGTTTATACAGATAGCAGTGTAGATATTTCCATGTTTATAGAGATATTGGTGTAGATAATTTCAATTTTATACAGATAGCAGTGTAGATACTTCCAAGTTCATACAGATAGCGTTGTAGATATTTCCACGTTTATAGAGATGGCGGTGTAGATATTTTCATTTTCATACTGATGGCGGTGTAGATATTTCCATGTTTATAGAGATAGCGGTGTAGATATTCCCATGTTTACACAGATGGTGGTTTAGGTATTTCCATGTTTACACAGATAGCGGTGTAGATATTTCCATCTTAATACAGATGGCGGTGTAGATATGTCCATGTTCGTACAAATAGCGGTGTAGATATTACCATGTTCATACAGATGGCGGTGTAGATATTTCGAAGTTTATAGAGATAGCGCTGTGGTTATTTCCATATTAATAGAGAAATCTGCGTAGATATTTCCATGTATATGGAGATAGCTGTGTAGATATTTCCATGTTCATGCAGATACCGGTGTAGATATTTCCATGTTCATCCAGATGCCGGTGTAGATATATCGATGCTCATACAGATGGCGGTGAAGATATTTCCATGTTCATACAGATGGAGGTGTAGATATTTCCATGTACATACAAATGGCGGTGAAGTTATTTCCATGTTCATAGAGATGGCGGTGTAGATATTTCCATGTTCATACAAATGGCGGTGTAGATATTTCCATGTTCATAGAGATGGCGGTGTAGATATTTCCATGTTTATACAGATAGCAGTGTAGTTATTTCCGTGTTTATAGAGACAGTAGTGTAGATATTTCCATTGATATACAGATAGCTGTGTAGATATTTGTATGTTCATACAGATAGCGTTGTAGCTATTTCCATGTTCATACAGAGGGCGGTGTAGATATTTCCATGTTCATACAGATAGCGGTGTAGATATTTCCATGTTCATACAGATAGCGGTGTAGATATTTCCAATTTCATACAGATAGCGGTGTTGATATTTCCATGTTCATACCTTTAGCGGTGTAGATATTTCCATGTTCATACAGATGGCGGTGTATTTACATGTCCATACAAATGGCGGTGTAGATATTTCCATGTTCGAACAGATGGCGGTGTAGATATTTCCATGTTCATAGTGATGGCGGTGTAGATATTTCCATGTTCATCCAGATGCTGTTGTAGATATATCCATGTTCATACAGATGGCGGTGAAGGTATTTCCATGTTCATACAGATGGCGGTGTAGATATTTCCATGTTCATAGAGATTTCGGTGTAGATATTTCCATGTTCATACAAATGGCGGTGTAGATATTTCCATGTTCATAGAGATGGCGTTGTAGATATTTCCATGTTTATACAGATAGCAGTGGAGATATTTCCATGTTCATACAGATAGCTGTGTAGACATTTGCATGTTCATACAGATAGCGGTGTAGATATTTCCATGATCATACAGATGGCGGTGTAGATATTTCCATGTTAAAACCGATGGTGGTGTAGATATTTCCATGTTTATTGAGATAGTGGTGTAGTTATTTCCAAGTTTATAGAGACAGCGTTGCAGATATTTCCATGTTTATACAGATAGCGGTGAAGTTATTTCCATGTTTATACAGATAGCGGTGTAGACATTTTCATGTTTATACAGATAGCAGTGTAGATATTTCCATGTTTATAGAGATATTGGAGTAGATAATTTCAATTTTATACAGATAGCAGTGTAGATATTTCCAAGTTCAAACAGATAGCGGTGTAGATATTTCCACGTTTATAGAGCTGGCGGTGTAGATATTTCCATGTTCATACTGATAGCGGTGTAGATATTTCCATGTTTATAGAGATAGCGGTGTAGATATTCCCATGTTTACACAGATGGTGGTTTAGATATTTCCATGTTTACACAGATAGCGGTGTAGACATTTCCATGTTTACACAGATAGCGGTGTGGATATTTCCATGTTTATGCAGATAGCGGTGTAGATATTTCCATGTTCATACAGATAACGGTGTAGATATTTCCATGTTCATACAGATAACGGTGTAGATATTTCCATGTTCTTACAGATAGCGGTGTAGATATTTCCATGGTCATACAGTTAGCGGTGTAGATATTTCCATGATCATACAGATGGCGGTGTAGATATTTCCATGTTAAAACCGATGGTGGTGTAGATATTTCCATGTTTATAGAGATAGTGGTGTAGTTATTTCCAAGTTTATAGAGACAGCGTTGTAGATATTTCCATGTTTATACAGATAGCGGTGAAGTTATTTCCACGTTTATACAGATAGCGGTGTAGATATTTCCATGTTTATACAGATAGCAGTGTAGATATTTCCATGTTTATAGAGATATTGGTGTAGATAATTTCAATTTTATACAGATAGTAGTGTAGATATTTCCAAGTTCATACAGATAGCGGTGTAGATATTTCCACGTTTATAGAGATGGCTGTGTAGATATTTTCATTTTCATACTGATGGCGGTGTAGATATTTCCATGTTTATAGAGATAGCGGTGTAGATATTCCCATGTTTACACAGATGGTGGTTTAGGTATTTCCATGTTTACACAGATAGCGGTGTAGATATTTCCATCTTAATACAGATGGCGGTGTAGATATGTCCATGTTCGTACAGATAGCGGTGTAGATATTTCCATGTTCATACAGATAGCGGTGTAGATATTTCCATGTTCATACAGATAGTGGTGTAGATATTTCCATGTTCATACAGATAGTGGTGTAGATATTTGCATGTTCACACAGATAGCGGTGTAGATATTTCCATGTTCATACAGTTAGCGGTGTAGATATTTCCATGTTCATACAGATGGCGGTTTAGATATTTCCATGTTCATACAGATGGCGGTATAGATATTTCCATGTTCATACAGATGCCAGTGTAGATATTTCCATGTTCATACAGGTGCCGGTGTAGATATTTCCATGTTTTTACAGATAACAGTGTAGTTCTTTCCATGTTTATAGAGATAGCAGTGTAGATATTTCCATTGATATGCAGATAGCTGTGTAGATATTTGCATGTTCATACAGATAGCGGTGTAGATATTTCCATGTTCATACAGATAGCGGTGTAGATATTTCCATGTTCATACAGATGGCGGTGTAGATATTTCCATGTTCATACAGATAGCGGTGTAGATATTTCCATGTTCATACAGATAACGGTGTAGATATTTCCATGTTCAAAGAGATGGCGGTGTAGATATTTCCATGTTTATGCAGATAGCGGTATAGATATTTCCATGTTTATACAGATGGTGGTGTAGATATTTCCATGGATATAGAGATGGCGGTCCAGTTATTTCCATGTTTATAGAGATAGTGGTGTAGTTATTTCCAAGTTTATAGAGACAGCGTTGAAGATATTTCCATGTTTATACTGATAGCGGTGAAGATATTTCCATGTTTATACAGATAGCGGTGTAGATATTTCCATGTTCATACAGATGGCGGTGTAGATATTTCCATGTTCATACAGAAAGTGGTGTAGATAATTCCATGTTCATACAGATAGCGGTGTAGATATTTCCAAGTTCATACAGATAGCGGTGTAGATATATCCATGTTCATACAGATGGCGGTGATGATATTTCCATGTTCATACAGATGGCGGTGTAGATAATTCCATGTTCATACAAATGGCGGTGTAGATATTTCCATGTTCATAAATATGGCGGTGTAGATATTTCCATGCTCATACAAATGGCGGTGTAGATATTTCCACGTTCAAAGCGATGGCGGTGTAGGTATTTCCATGTTTATACAGATAGCAGTTTGGTTATTTCCTTGGTTATAGAAATAGCTGTGTAGATATTTGCATGTTCATACAGATAGCTGTGTAGATATTTCGATGTTCATAAAGATAGCGGTGTAGATGTTTCCATGTTCATACAGATAGCGGTGTAGATATTTCCATGTTCATACAGATAGCGGTGTAGATATTTCCATGTTCTTTCAGACAGCGGTGTAGATATTTCCATGTTCATACAGTTAGCGGTGTAGATATTTCCATGTTCATACAGATGGCGGTGTAGATATTTACATGTTCATACAGATGACGGTGTAGATATTTCCATGTTCGTACGGATGGCAGTGTAGATATTGAAATGTTCATTCAGGTGGCGGTGTAGATATTTCCAGGTTTATACAGATAGCAGTGTAGTTATTTCCATGTTTATAGAGATAGCAGTGTAGCTATTTCCATTGATATACAGATAGCTGTGTAGATATTTGCATGTTCATACAGATAGCGGTGTAGATATTTCCATGTTCATACAGATAGCGGTGTAGATATTTCCATGTTCATACAGATAGCGGTGTAGATATTTCCATGTTCATACAGATAACGGTGTAGATATTTCCATGTTCATAAAGATAGCGGTGTAGATATTTCCATGTTCATACAGATGGCGGTGTAGATATTTACATGTTCATACAGATGGCGGTGTAGATATTTCCATGTTCGTACAGATGGCGGTGTAGATATTTCCATGTTCATAGAGATGGCGGTGTAGATATTTCCATGTTTATGCAGATAGTGGTATAGATATTTCCATGTTTATACTGATGGTGGTGTTGATATTTCCATGTTTATAGAGATGGCGGTCTAGGTATTTCCATGTTTATGGAGATAGTGGTGTAGTTATTTCCAAGTTTATAGAGACGGCGTTGTAGATATTTCCATGTTAATACAGATAGCGTTGAAGATATTTCCATGTTTATACAGATAGCCGTGTAGATATTTAAATGTTTATACAGATAGCCGTTTAGATATTTCCATGTTTATAGAGATAGCGGTGTAGATAATTCCACTTTTATACAGATAGCAGTGTAGATATTTCCAAGTTCATACAGATAGCAGTGTAGATATTTCCACGTTTATACAGATGGCGGTGTAGATATTTCCATGTTCATACAGATGGCGCTGTAGATATTTCCATGTTTATATCGATGGCGGTGTAGATATTTTCATGTTTACACAGATGGCGGTGTAGATATTTCCATGTTTACACAGAAAGCGGTGTAGACATTTCCATGTTTACACAGATAGCGGTGTGGATATTTCCATGTTTATGCAGATAGCGGTGTAGATATTTCCATGTTTATACAGATAGCGGTGCGGATATTTCCATGTTTATACAGATAAGTGGGCAGATATTTCCATGTTTATACAGATAGCAGTGTAGATATTTCCATCTTAATACAGATGGCGGTGTAGATATCTCCATGTTCGTACAGATGGCGGTGTAGATATTTCCATGTTCATACAGATGGCAGTGTAGATATTTGGAAGTTTACAGAGATAGCGCTGTAGTTATTTCCATATTTATAGAGAAATCTGTGTAGATATTTCCATGTATATGCAGATAGCTTTATGGATATTTCCATGTTCATGCAGATAGCGGTGTAGATATGTCCATGTTCATCCAGATGCTGGTGTAGATATATCCATGTTCATACAGATGGCGGTGAAGATATTTCCATGTTCATACAGATGGTGGTGTAGATATTTCCATGTTCATACAAATGGCGGTGTAGATATTTCCATGTTCATAGAGATGGCAGTGTTGATATTTCCATGTTCATACAAATGACGGTGTAGATATTTCCATGTTCATAGAGATGGCGGTGCAGATATTTCCATGTTTATACAGATAGCAGTGTAGTTATTTCCATGTTTATAGAGATAGTAGTGTAGATATTTCCATTGATATACAGATAGCTGTGTAGATATTTCCATGTTCATACAGATAGCGGTGTAGATATTTCCATGTTCATACAGATAGCGGTGTAGATATTTCCATGTTCATACAGATAGCGGTGTAGATATTTCCATGTTCATACAGATAGCGGTGTAGATATTTCCATGTTCATACTGATAACGGTGTAGATATTTCCATGTTCATACAGATAGCGGTGTAGATATTTCCATGTTCATACAGTTAGCGGTGTAGATATTTCCATGTTCATACAGATGGCGCTGTAGATATTTACATTTTCATACAGATGGCGGTATATATATTTCCAGGCTCGTACAGATGGCGGTCTAGATATTTCCATGTTCATGGAGATGGCGGTGTAGGTATTTCCATGTTTATGCAGATTGCAGTATAGATATTTCCATGTTTATAGAGATAGTGGTGTAGATAATTCCAATTTTATACAGATAGCAGTGTAGATATTTCCGTGTTCATAAAGATAACGATGTAGATATTTCCACGTTTATAGAGATGGCGGTGTAGATATTTCCATGTTCATACAGATGGCGGTGTAGATATTTCCATGTTCACACTGATAGCGGAGTAGACATTTCCATGTTTACACAGATAGCAGTGTGGATATTTCCATGTTTATGCTGATAGCGGTGTAGATATTTCCATGTTTATACAGATAGCGGTGTGGTTATTTCCATGTTTATACAGATAGTGGTGCAGATATTTCCATGTTTATACATATGGCGGTGTATCTATTTCCATCTTAATACAGATGGTGGTGTAGATATGTAAATGTTCGTACAGATGGCGGTGTAGATATTTCCATGTTCATACAGAGGGCAGTGTAGATATTTCGAAGTTTATAGAGATAGCGCTGTAGTTATTTCCATATTTATAGAGAAATCTGTGTAGATATTTCCATGTATATGCAGATAGCTTTGTAGATATTTCCATGTTCATGCAGATAGCGGTGTAGATATTTCCAAGTTCATCCAGATACCGGTGTAGATATATCCATGTTCACATAGCGGTGTAGATATTTCCATGTTCATACAGATGGCGGTGTAGATATTTCCGTGTTCATACAGATGGCGGTGTAGATATTTTCATGTTCATAGAGATGGCGGTCTAGATATTTCCATGTTTATAGAGATAGTGGTGAAGTTATTTCCAAGTTTATAGAGACAGCGTTGTAGATATTTCCATGTTTATACAGATAGCGGTGAAGATATTTCCATGTTTATACAGATAGCGGTGTAGATATTTCCATGTTTATACAGATAGCGGTGTAGATATTTCCATGTTTATAGAGATAGTGATGTAGATAATTCCAATTTTGTACAGATAGCAGTGTAGCTATTTCCAAGTTCATACAGATAGCAGTGTAGATATTTCCACGTTTATAGAGATGGCGGTATAGATATTTCCATGTTCATACAGTTGGCGGTGTAGATATTTCCATGTTTATAGAGATGGCGGTGTAGATATTTTCATGTTTACACAGATTGGGGTGTAGATATTTCCATGTTTACACAGATAGCGGTGTAGACATTTCCATGTTTACACAGATAGCGATGTGGATATTTCCATGTTTATGCAGATAGCGGTGTAGATATTTCCATGTTTATACAGATGGGCAGATATTTCCATGTTTATACAGATAGCGGTGTAGATATTTCCATCTTAATACGGATGGCGTTGTAGATACGTCCTTGTTCGTACAGATGGCGGTGTAGATATTTCCATGTTCATACAGATGGCGGTGTAGATATTTTGAAGTTTATAGAGATAGCGCTGTAGTTATTTCCATATTTATAGAGAAATCTGTGTAGATTTTTCCATGTATATGCAGATAGCTGTGTAGATATTTCCATGTTCATCCAGATGCCGGTGTAGATATATCCATGTTCATACAGATGGCGGTGAAGGTATTTCCATGTTCATACAGATGGCGGTGTAGATATTTCCATGTTCATACAAATGGCGGTGTAGATATTTCCATGTTCATAGAGATGGCGGTGTAGATATTTCCATGTTCATACAAATGGCTGTGTAGATATTTGCATGTTCATAGAGATGGCAGTGTAGATATTTCCATGTTTATACCGATAGTAGTGTAGTTATTTCCATGTTTATGGAGATAGTGGTGTAGGTAATTTCAATTTTATACAGATAGCTGTGTAGATATTTGCATGTCCAACAGATAGCGGTGTAGATATTTCCATGTTCATACAGATAGCGGTGTAGATATTTCCATGTTCATACAGATAGCGGTGTAGATATTTCCATGTTCATACCAATAGCGGTGTAGATATTTCCATGTCCATACAGTTATCGTTGTAGATATTTCCATATTCATACAGATAGCGGTGTAGATATTTACATGTTCACACAGATGGCGGTGTAGATATTTCCATGTTCGTACGGATGGCAGTGTAGATATTTCCATGTTCATACAAGTGGTGGTGTAGATATTTCCATGTTTATACAGATAGCAGTGTAGTTATTTCCATGTTTATAGAGATAGCAGTGTAGATATTTCCATTGATATACAGATAGCTGTGTAGATATTTGCATGATCATACAGATAGCGGTGTAGATATTTCCATGTTCGTACAGATAGCAGTGTAGATATTTCCATGTTCATACAGATAGCGGGGTAGTTATTTCCATGTTCATACAGATAACGGTGTAGATATTTCCAAGTTCATACAGATAGCGGTTTAGATATTTCCATGATCATACAGTTAGCGGTGTAGATATTTCCATGTTCGTACACATGGCGGTGTAGATATTTCCATGTTCATAGAGATGGCGGTGTAGATATTTCCATGTTTATGCAGATAGCGGTATAGATATTTCCATGTTTATACAGATGGTGATGTAGATATTTCAATGTTTATAGAGATGGCGGTCTAGATATTTCCAGGTTTATACAGATAGCGGTGAAGATATTTCCATGTTTATACAGATAGCGGTGTAGATATTTCCATGTTTATACAGATAGCAGTGTAGATATTTCCACGTTTATAGAGATGGCGGTGTAGATATTTCCATGTTCATACTGATGGCGGTGTAGATATTTCCATGTTCATACAGATAGCGGTGTAGATATTTCCAAGTTCATACAGATAGCGGTGTAGATATATCCATGTTCATACAGATGGCGGTGATGATATTTCCATGTTCATACAGATGGCGGTGTAGATAATTCCATGTTCATACAAATGGCGGTGTAGATATTTCCATGTTCATAAAGATGGCGGTGTAGATATTTCCATGCTCATACAAATGGCGGTGTAGATATTTCCATGTTCAAAGAGATGGCGGTGTAGGTATTTCCATGTTTATACAGATAGCAGTGTGGTTATTTCCTTGGTTGTAGAGATAGCTGTGTAGATATTTGCATGTTCATACAGATAGCTGTGTAGATATTTCGATGTTCATACAGATAGCGGTGTAGATATTTCCATGTTCATACAGATAGCGGTGTAGATATTTCCATGTTCTTTCAGACAGCGGTGTAGATATTTCCATGTTCATACAGTTAGCGGTGTAGATATTTCCATGTTCATACAGATGGCGGTGTAGATATTTACATGTTCATACAGATGACGGTGTAGATATTTCCATGTTCGTACGGATGGCAGTGTAGATATTGAAATGTTCATTCAGGTGGCGGTGTAGATATTTCCATGTTTATACAGATAGCATTGTAGTTATTTCCATGTTTATAGAGATAGCAGTGTAGCTATTTCCATTGATATACAGATAGCTGTGTAGATATTTGCATGTTCATACAGATAGCGGTGTAGATATTTCCATGTTCATACAGATAGCGGTGTAGGTATTTCGCTGTTCATACAGATAGCGGTGTAGATATTTCCATGTTCATACAGATGGCGGTGTAGATATTTACATGTTCATACAGATGGCGGTGTAGATATTTCCATGTTCGTACGGATGGCAGTGTATATATTTCCATGTTCATGCAGTTGGCGGTGTAGATATTTCCATGTTTATACAGATAGCAGTGTAGTTATTTCCAAGTTTATAGAGATAGCACAGTAGATATTTCCATTGATATACAGATAGCTGTGTAGATACTTGCATGTTCATACAGATAGCGGTGTAGATATTTCCATGTTCATACAGATGGCGGTGTAGATACTGACATGTTCGTACAGATAGCGGTGTAAATATTTCCAAGTACGTACAGATGGTGGTGTAGATATTTCCATCTTCATAGAGATGGCGGTGTAGATATCTCCATGTTCATACAGTTAGCGGTGTAGATATTTCCATGTTCATTCAGATGGCGGTGTAGATATTTCCATGTTCATACAAATGGCGGTGTAGATATTTCCATGTTCGTATAGATGGCCCTGTATTTATTTCCATGTTCATAGAGATGGCAGTGTAGATATTTCCATGTTTATGCAGATAGCGGTATAGATATTTCCATGTTTATGCAGATGGTGGTGTAGATATTTCCGTGTTTATAGAGATGGCGGTCTAGATATTTCCATGTTTATAGAGATAGTGGTGTAGTTATTTCCAAGTTTATAGAGACAGCGTTGTAGATATTTCCATGTTTATACAGATAGTGGTGTAGATATTTTCATGTTCTTACAGATAACAGTGTAGATATTTCCATGTTTATACAGATAGCAGTGTAGATATTTCCATGTTTATAGAGATAGTGGTGTAGATAATTTCAATTTTATACCGAGAGCAGTGTAGATATTTCCAAGTTCATACAGATAGCGGTGTAGATATTTCCACGTTTATAGAGATGGCGGTGTAGATATTTCCATGTTCATACAGATGGCGGTGTAGATGTTTCCATGTTCATACAGATACCGGTGTGGATATTTCCATGTTTATGCAGATAGCGGTGTAGATATTTCCATGTTTATACAGATAGCGGTGCGGATATTTCCATGTTTATACAGATAGTTGGGCAGATATTTCCATGTTTATACAGATAGCGGTGTAGATATTTCCATGTTTATAGAGATAGCACTGTAGATATTTCCATTGATATACAGATAGGTGTGTACATATTTGCATGTTCATACAGATAGCGGTGTAGATATTTCCATCTTCGTACAGGTAGCGGTGTAGATATTTCCATGTTCATACAGATAGCGGTGTAGATATTTCCATGTTCATACAGATAACGGTGTAGATATTTCCATGTTCATACAGATAGCGGTGTTGATATTTCCAAGGTCATACAGTTAGCGGTGTAGATATTTCCATGATCATACAGATGGCGGTGTAGATATTTCCATGTTAAAACCGATGGTGGTGTAGATATTTCCATGTTTATGGAGATAGTGGTGTAGTTATTTCCAAGTTTATAGAGACAGCGTTGTAGATATTTCCATGTTTATACAGATAGCGGTGAAGTTATTTCCATGTTTATACAGATAGCGGTGTAGATATTTCCATGTTTATACAGATAGCAGTGTAGATATTTCCATGTTTATAGAGATATTGGTGTAGATAATTTCAATTTTATACAGATAGCAGTGTAGATACTTCCAAGTTCATACAGATAGCGTTGTAGATATTTCCACGTTTATAGAGATGGCGGTGTAGATATTTTCATTTTCATACTGATGGCGGTGTAGATATTTCCATGTTTATAGAGATAGCGGTGTAGATATTCCCATGTTTACACAGATGGTGGTTTAGGTATTTCCATGTTTACACAGATAGCGGTGTAGATATTTCCATCTTAATACAGATGGCGGTGTAGATATGTCCATGTTCGTACAAATAGCGGTGTAGATATTACCATGTTCATACAGATGGCGGTGTAGATATTTCGAAGTTTATAGAGATAGCGCTGTGGTTATTTCCATATTAATAGAGAAATCTGCGTAGATATTTCCATGTATATGGAGATAGCTGTGTAGATATTTCCATGTTCATGCAGATACCGGTGTAGATATTTCCATGTTCATCCAGATGCCGGTGTAGATATATCGATGCTCATACAGATGGCGGTGAAGATATTTCCATGTTCATACAGATGGAGGTGTAGATATTTCCATGTACATACAAATGGCGGTGAAGTTATTTCCATGTTCATAGAGATGGCGGTGTAGATATTTCCATGTTCATACAAATGGCGGTGTAGATATTTCCATGTTCATAGAGATGGCGGTGTAGATATTTCCATGTTTATACAGATAGCAGTGTAGTTATTTCCGTGT
Source organism: Gorilla gorilla gorilla (assembly GCF_029281585.2). Classification (NCBI taxonomy): domain Eukaryota; kingdom Metazoa; phylum Chordata; class Mammalia; order Primates; family Hominidae; genus Gorilla; species Gorilla gorilla. The sequence goes on along the minus strand of NC_073234.2, from coordinate 10,358,530 downwards.
TTATAGAGACAGTAGTGTAGATATTTCCATTGATATACAGATAGCTGTGTAGATATTTGTATGTTCATACAGATAGCGTTGTAGCTATTTCCATGTTCATACAGAGGGCGGTGTAGATATTTCCATGTTCATACAGATAGCGGTGTAGATATTTCCATGTTCATACAGATAGCGGTGTAGATATTTCCAATTTCATACAGATAGCGGTGTTGATATTTCCATGTTCATACCTTTAGCGGTGTAGATATTTCCATGTTCATACAGATGGCGGTGTATTTACATGTCCATACAAATGGCGGTGTAGATATTTCCATGTTCGAACAGATGGCGGTGTAGATATTTCCATGTTCATAGTGATGGCGGTGTAGATATTTCCATGTTCATCCAGATGCTGTTGTAGATATATCCATGTTCATACAGATGGCGGTGAAGGTATTTCCATGTTCATACAGATGGCGGTGTAGATATTTCCATGTTCATAGAGATTTCGGTGTAGATATTTCCATGTTCATACAAATGGCGGTGTAGATATTTCCATGTTCATAGAGATGGCGTTGTAGATATTTCCATGTTTATACAGATAGCAGTGGAGATATTTCCATGTTCATACAGATAGCTGTGTAGACATTTGCATGTTCATACAGATAGCGGTGTAGATATTTCCATGATCATACAGATGGCGGTGTAGATATTTCCATGTTAAAACCGATGGTGGTGTAGATATTTCCATGTTTATTGAGATAGTGGTGTAGTTATTTCCAAGTTTATAGAGACAGCGTTGCAGATATTTCCATGTTTATACAGATAGCGGTGAAGTTATTTCCATGTTTATACAGATAGCGGTGTAGACATTTTCATGTTTATACAGATAGCAGTGTAGATATTTCCATGTTTATAGAGATATTGGAGTAGATAATTTCAATTTTATACAGATAGCAGTGTAGATATTTCCAAGTTCATACAGATAGCGGTGTAGATATTTCCACGTTTATAGAGCTGGCGGTGTAGATATTTCCATGTTCATACTGATAGCGGTGTAGATATTTCCATGTTTATAGAGATAGCGGTGTAGATATTCCCATGTTTACACAGATGGTGGTTTAGATATTTCCATGTTTACACAGATAGCGGTGTAGACATTTCCATGTTTACACAGATAGCGGTGTGGATATTTCCATGTTTATGCAGATAGCGGTGTAGATATTTCCATGTTCATACAGATAACGGTGTAGATATTTCCATGTTCATCCAGATGCCGGTGTAGATATATCCATGTTCATACAGATGGCGGTGAAGATATTTCCATGTTCATAGAGATGGCGGTGTAGATATTTCCATGTTCATACAAATGGCGGTGTAGATATTTCCATGTTCTTAGAGATGGTGGTTTAGATATTTCCATGTTCATACAAATGGCGCTTTAGATATTTCCATGTTCATAGAGACGGCGGTGTAGATATTTCCATGTTTATACAGATAGCGGTGTAGATATTTCCATGTTCTTACAGATAGCGGTGTAGATATTTCCATGTTCATGCAGATAGCGTTGTAGATATTTCCATGTTCATACCAACAGTGGTGTAGATATTTCCATGTCCATACAGTTATCGTTGAAGATATTTCCATATTCATACAGATGACGGTGTAGATATTTATATGTTCATACAGATGGCGGTGTAGATACTTCCATGTTCGTACGGATGGCAGTGTAGATATTTCCATGTTCATACAAGTGGCGGTGTAGATATTTCCATGTTTATACAGATAGCAGTGTAGTTATTTCCAGGTTTATAGAGATAGCAGTGTAGATATTTCCATTGATATACAGATAGCTTTGTAGATATTTGCATGTTCATACAGATAGCGGTGTAGATATTTACATGTTCGTACAGATAGCGGTGTAGATATTTCCATGTTCATACAGATAGCGGTGTAGTTATTTCCATGTTCATACAGATAACGGTGTAGATATTTCCAAGGTCATAGAGATGGCGTTGTAGATATTTCCATGTTTATGCAGATAGCGGTATAGATATTTCCATGTTTATGCAGATGGTGGTGTAGATATTTCAATGTTTATAGAGATGGCGGTCTAGATATTTCCATTTTCATACTGATGGCGGTGTAGATATTTCCATGTTCATACAAATGGCGGTGTAGATATTTCCATGTTCATAGAGATGGCGGTGTAGATATTTCCATGTTCGTACGGATGGCAGTGTAGACATTTCCATGTTCATACAGGTGGCGGTGTAGATATTTCCATGTTTATAGCGATAGCAGTGTAGTTATTTCCATGTTTATAGACCTAGCAGTGTAGATATTTCCATTGATATACAGATAGCTGTATAGATATTTGCATGATCATACAGATAGCGGTGTAGATATTTCCATGTTCGTACAGATAGCGGTGTAGATATTTCCATGTTCATACAGATAGCGGTGTAGATATTTCCATGTTCATACAGATAGCGGTGTAGATATTTCCATGTTCATACAGATAGCGGTGTAGATATTTCCATGTTCATACAGTTAGCGTTGTAGATATTTCCATGTTCATACAGATGGCGGTGTAGATATTTACATGTTCATACAAATGGCGGTGTAGATATTTCCATATTTGCACAGATGGCGGTGTAGATATTTCCATGTTCATAGAGATGGCGGTGTAGATATTTCCATGTTTATGCAGATAGCGGTATAGATATTTCCATGTTTATACAGATGGTGGTGTAGGTATTTCCATGTTTAGAGATGGCGTTCTAGATATTTCCATGTTTATAGAGATAGTGGCGTAGTTATTTCCAAGTTTATAGAGACAGCGTTGTAGATATTTCCATGTTTATACAGATAGCGGTGAAGATATTTCCATGTTTATACAGATAGCGGTGTAGGTATTTCCATGTTTATACAGATAACAGTGTAGATATTTCCATGTTTATAGAGATAGGTGTGTAGATAATTTCAATTTTATACAGATAGCAGTGTAGATATTACCAAGTTCATGTAGATAGCGGTGTAGATATTTCCACGTTTATAGAGATGGCGGCGTAGATATTTCCATGTTCATACAGATGGCGGTGTATATATTTCCATTTTTATACACATAGTTGGGCCGATATTTCCATGTTTATACAGATAGTGGTGTAGATAATTCCAATTTTATACAGATAGCAGAGTAGATATTTCCAAGTTCATACAGATAGCAGTGTAGATATTTCCACGTTTATAAAGATGGCTGTGTAGATATTTCCATGTTCATACAGATGGCGGTGTAGATATTTCCATGTTTATGGAGATGACGGTGTAGATATTTTCAGGTTTACACAGATGGCAGGGTAGATATTTCAATGTTTACACAGATAGCGGTGTAGACATTTCCATGTTTACACAGATAGCGGTGTGGATATTTCCATGTTCATACAGATAGCGGTGTAGATATTTCCATGTTCATACCAATAGCGGTGTAGATATTTCCATGTTCATACAGTTAGCGGTATTGATATTTCCATGTTTATACAGATGGTGGTGTTGATATTTCCATGTTTATGCAGATGGCGGTATAGATATTTCCATGTTTATACAGATGGTGGTGTAGATATTTCCATGTTCATACAGATGGCGGTGTAGATATTTCGAAGTTTATAGAGATAGCGCTGTAGTTATTTCTATATTTATATAGAAATCTGTGTAGATATTTCCATGTATATGAAGATAGCTGCGTAGATATTTCCATGTTCATGCAGATTGTGGTGTAGTTATTTCCATGTTCATCCAGATGCCGGTGTAGATACATCCATGTTCATAGAGATGGCGGTGAAGATATTTCCATGTCCATACAGATGGCTGTGTAGATATTTCCATGTTCATAGAGATGGCGGTGTAGATATTTCCATGTTGATACAGATAGCAGTGTAGTTATTTCCATGTTTATAGAGATAGCAGTGTAGATATTTCCATTGATATACTGATAGCGGTGTAGATATTTCCAGGTTCATACAGATAGCGGTGTAGATATTTCCATGTTCATACAGATAGCTGTGTAGATATTTCCATTTTCGTACAGATAGCGGTGTAGATATTTCCATGTTCATACAGTTAGTGGTGTAGATATTTCCATGTTCATACAGATGGCGGTGTAGATATTTACATGTTCATACAGATGGCGGTGTAGATATTTCCATGTTCGTACGGATGGCAGTGTAGATATTTCCATGTTCATACAGGTGGCGGTGTAGATATTTCCATGTTTATACAGATAGCAGTTTAGTTATTTCCATGTTTACAGAGATAGCAGTGTAGATATTTCCATTGATATACAGATAGCTGTGTAGATATTTGTATGTTCAAACAGATAGCAGTATAGATATTTCCTTGTTCATACAGGTAGCGGTGTAGATATTTCCATGTTCATACAGAGAGCGGTGTAGATATATCCATGTTCATACAGATAGTGGTGTAGATATTTCCATGTTCATACAGATAGCGGTGTAGGTATTTCCATGTTCATAGAGATGGCAGTGTAGATATTTCCATGTTTATGCAGATAGCGGTATAGATATTTCCATGTTTATACAGATGGTGGTGTAGATATTTTCATGTTTATACAGACGGCGGTCTGGATATTTCCATGTTTATAGAGATAGTGGTGTAGTTATTTCAAAGCTTATAGAGACAGCATTGTAGATATTTCCATGTTTATACAGATAGCGGTGAAGTTATTTCCATGTTTATACAGATAGCGGTGTAGATATTTCCATGTTTATACAGATGGCGGTGTAGATATTTCCATGTTTATAGACATAGTGGGGTAGATAGTTCCAATTTTAGACAGATAGCAGTGTAGATATTTCCAAGTTCATACAGATAGCAGTGTAGATATTTCCACGGTTATAGAGATGGCGGTGTAGATATCTCCATGTTCATACAGATGGCGGTGTAGATATTTCCATGTTTATACAGATGGCGGTGTAGATATTTTCATGCTTACACAGATGGCAGTGTAGATATTTCCATGTTTACACAGATAGTGGTGTAGACATTTCTATGTTTACACAGATAGCGGTGTGGATATTTCCATGTTTATGCAGATAGCGGTGTAGATATTTCCATGTTTATACAGATAGCGGTGCGGTTATTTCCATGTTTATACAGATAGTCGTGCAGATATTTCCATGTTTATACAGATATCGGTGTAGATATTTCCATCTTAAAACAGATGGAGGTGTAGATATGTCCATGTTCGTAGAGATGGCGGTGTAGATATTTCCATGTTCATACAGATGGCGGTGTAGATATTTCGAAGTTTATAGGGATAGCGCTGTAGTTATTTCCATATTTATAGAGAAATCAGTGTAGATATTTCCATGTATATGCAGATAGCTGTGTAGATATTTCCATATTCATGCAGATAGCGGTGTAGATAATTCCATGTTCATCCAGATGCCGGTGTACATATATCCATGTTCATACAGATGGCGGTGAAGATATTTCCATTTTCATACAGATGGTGTTGTCGGTATTTCCATGTTCATACAAATGGCGGTGTAGATATTTCCATGTTCATAGAGATGGCGCTGTAGATATTTCCAGGTTCATACAAATGGCGGTGTAGATATCTCCATGTTCATAGAGATGGCCGTGTAGATATTTCCATATTTATACAGATAGCAGTGTAGTTATTTCCATGTTTATAGAGATACCAGTGTGGATATTTCCATTGATATACAGATAGCTGTGTAGATATTTACATGTTCATACAGATAGCGGTGTAGATATTTCCATGTTCATACAGATAGCGGTGTAGATGTTTCCATGTTCATACAGATTGCGGTGTAGATATTTCCATCTTCATACAGATAGCGGTGTAGATATTTCCATGTTCATACAGATAGCGGTGTAGATATTTCCATGTTCATACAGTTGGCGTTGTAGATATTTCCATGTTCATACAATTGGCGGTGTAGATATTTACATGTTCATACAGATGGCGGTGTAGATATTTCCATGTTCATACAGATAGCGGTGTAGAGATTTCCATGTTCATGCAGATAGCGGTGTAGATATTTCCATGTTCATACAGATATCGGTCTAGATATTTCCAGGTTCATACCAATAGCGGTGTAGACATTTCCATGTTCATACAGTTAGCGGTGTAGATATTTCCATGTTCACCCAGATGGCGGTGTAGATATTTACACGTTCATACAGAAGGCAGTGTAGATATTTCCATGTTCGTACGGATGGCAGTGTAGATATTTCCATGTTCATACAGGTGGCGGTGTACATATTTCCATGTTTATACAGATAGCAGTGTAGTTATTTCCATGCTTATAGAGATAGCAGTGTAGATATTTCCATTGATATACAGATAGCTGTGTAGATATTTGCATGGTCATACAGATAGTGGTGTAGATATTTCCATGTTCATACAAATGGCGGTGTAGATATTTCCATGTTCATAGAGATGGCGGTGTAGATATTTCCTTGTTCATACAAATGGCGGTGTAGATATTTCCATGTTCATAGAGATGGCGGTGTTGATATTTCCAAATTTATAGAGATAGCAGTGTAGTTATTTCCATGTTTATATATAGTAGTGTAGATATTTCCATTGATATACAGATAGCTGTGTAGATATTTGCATGTTCATAGAGATAGCGGTGTAGATATTTTCATGTTTACACAGATGGCGGTGCAGATATTTCCATGTTTACACAGATAGAGGTGTGGATATTTCCATGTTTATGCAGATAGCGGTGTAGATATTTCCATGTTTATACAGATAGCGGTGCGGATATTTCCATGTTTATACAGATAGTGGTGCAGATATTTCCATGTTTATAAAGATAGCGGTGTAGATATTTCCATCTTAATACAGATGGCGGTGTAGATATGTCCATGTTCGTACAGATGGCGGTGTAGATATTTCCATGTTCATACAGATGGCGGTGTAGATATTTTGAAGTTTATAGAGATAGCGCTATAGTTATTTCCATATTTATAGAGCAATCTGTGTAGATATTTTCATGTATATGCAGATAGCTGTGTAGATATTTCCATGTTCATGCAGATAGCGGTGTAGATATTTCCATGTTCATCCAGATGCCGGTGTAGATATTTGCATGTTCATACAGATAGCGGTGTAGATATTTCCATGTTCATACAGATAGCGGTGTAGATATTTCCATGTTCATACAGAGAGCGGTGTAGATATTTCCATGTTCATACGGATAGCGGTGTAGTTATTTCCATGTTCATCCAGATGCTGGTGTAGATATATCCATGTTCATACAGATGGCAGTGAAGATATTTCCATGTTCATACAGATGGCGGTGAAGATATTTCCAAGTTCATAGAGATGGCGGTTTAGATATTTCCATGTTCATACAAATGGCGGTATAGATATTTCCATGTTCATAGAGATGGCGGTGTAGATATTTCCATGTTTATACAGATAGCAGTTTAGTTATTTCCATGTTTATAGAGATAGCAGTGTAGATATTTCCATTGATATACAGATAGCTGTGAAGAGATTTGCATGTTCATACAGATATCGGTGAAGATATTTCCATGTTCATACAGATAGCAGTGTAGATATTTCCATGTTCATACAGAGAGCGGTGTAGATATTTCCATGTTCATACAGATAACGGTGTAGATATTTCCATGTTCATACAGATAGCGGTGCAGATATTTCCATGTTCGTACAGTTAGCGGTGTAGATATTTCCGTGATCATACAGATGGCAGTGTAGATATTTACATGTTCATACAGATGGCGGTGTAGATGTTTCCATGTTCATACAGATGGCGGTGTAGATACTTCCATGTTCATAGAGATGGCGGTGTAGATATTTCCATGTTTATACAGATGTTGGTGTTGATATTTCCATGTTTATAGAGATAGCGCTGTAGTTATTTCCATATTTATAGAGAAATCTGTGTAGATATTTCCATGTATATGCAGATAGCTGTGTAGATATTTCCATGTTCATGCAGATAGCGGTGTAGATATTTCCATGTTCATCCAGATGCCGTTGTAGATATATCCATGTTCATACAGATGGCGGTGAAGGTATTTCCATGTTCATACAGATGGCGGTGTAGATATTTCCATGTTCATACAAATGGCGGTGTAGATATTTCCATGTTCATAGAGATGGCGGTGTACATATTTTCATGTTCGTGCAAATTGCGGTGTAGATATTTCCATGTTCATAGAGATGGCGGTGTAGATATTTCCATGTTTATACAGGTAGCAGTGTAGTTATTTCCATGTTTATAGAGATAGCAGTGTAGATATTTGCATTGATATATAGATAGCTGTGAAGATATTTGCATGTTCATACAGATAGCGGTGAAGATATTTGCATGTTCATACAGATAGCAGTGTAGATATTTACATGTTCATACAGATGGCGGTGTAGTTATTTCCATGTTCATACAGATGGCGGTGTAGATATTTCCATATTCATACAAATAGCCGTGTAGATATTTCCATGTTCATACAGATAGCGGTGTAGATATTTCCATGTTCATACCAATAGCATTGTAGACATTTCCATGTTCATATATTTAGCGGTGTAGATATTTCCATGTTCATACAGATGGCGAAGATATTTCCATGTTCATACAGATAGCGGTGTAGATATTTCCATGTTGATACAGTTAGCGGTGTAGATATTTCCATGTTCATACAGATGGCGGTGCAGATATTTCCATGTTCATAGAGATGGCGGTGTAGATATTTCCATATTTATACAGATAGCAGTGTAGTTATTTCCATGTTTATAGAGAGAGCAGTGTAGATATTTCCATTTATATACAGATAGCTGTGTAGATATTTGCATGGTCATACAGATAGCGGTGTAGATATTTCCATGTTCGTACAGATAGCGGTGTTCATATTTCCATGTTCATACAGATAGCGGTGTAGATATTTCCATATTCATACAGATAACGGTGTAGATATTTCCATGTTCATACAGATAGAGGTGTAGATATTTCATGTAAATACAGCTAGCGGTGTAGATATTTCCATGTTCATACAGATGGCGTTGTAGATATTTCCATGTTCATAGAGATGGCGGTATAGATATTTCCGTGATTATGCAGATAGCGGTATAGTTATTTCCATGTTTATACAGATGGTGGTGTAGATATTTCCATGTTTATAGAGATTGCGGTGTAGATATTTCCATGTTCATACAGATGGCGGTGTAAATATTTTCATGTTTATAGGGATGGCGGTTTAGATATTTTCATGTTTACACAGATGGCGGTGTAGATATTTCCATGTTTACACAGATAGCGGTGTGGATATTTCCATGTTTATGCAGACAGCAGTGTAGATATTTCCATGTTTATACAGATAGCGGTGCGGATATTTCCATGTTTATACAGATAGTTGGGCAGGTATTTCCATGTTTATACAGATAGCGGTGTAGATATTTCCATCTTAATACAGATGGCGGTGTAGATATGTCCATGTTTGTACAGATGGCGGTGTAGATATTTCCATGTTCATACAGATGGCGGTGCAGATATTTCGAAGTTTATAGAGATAGCGCTGTAGTTATTTCCATATTTATAGAGAAATCTGTGTAGATATTTCCGTGTATATTCAGATAGCTGAGTAGATATTTCCATGTTCATGCAGATAGCGGTGTAGATATTTCCATGTTCATGCAGACGGTGGTGTAGATATTTCCATGTTCATACAAATGGCGGTGTAGATATTTCCATGTTCATAGAGATGGTGGTGGAGATATTTCCATGTTCATACAGATAGCGGTGTAGTTATTTCCATGTTTATAGAGATACCAGTCTGGATATTTCCATTGATATACAGATATCTGTGTAGATATTTGCATGTTCATACAGACAGCGGTGTAGATATTTCCACATTCATACAGATAGCGGTGTAGATATTTCCATGTTCATACAGATAGCGGTGTAGATATTTCCATGTTCATACAGATAGCGGTGTAGATATTTCCATGTTCATATCAATATCGGTGTAGACATTTCCATGTTCATACATTTTGCGGTGTAGATATGTCCTTGTTCATACAGATGGCGGTGAAGATATTTTGAAGTTTATAGAGATAGCGCTTTAGTTATTTCCATATTTATAGAGAAATCTGTGTAGATATTTCCTTGTATATTCAGATAGCTGTGTAGATATTTCCATGTTCATGCAGATAGCGGTGTAGATATTTCCATGTTCATCCATAGGCCTGTGTACATATATCCATGTTCATACAGATGGCGGTGAAGATATTTCCATGTTCATACAGATGGTGGTGTAGATATTTCCAGGTTCATACAAATGGCGGTGTAGATATTTCCATGTTCATAGAGATGGCGGTGTAGATATTTCCATGTTAATTCAAATGGCGGTGTAGATATTTCCATGTTCATAGAGATGGCGGTGTAGATATTTCCATATTTATTGAGATAGCAGTGTAGTTATTTCCATGTTTATAGAGATAGCAGTGTAGATATTTCCATTGATATACAGATAGCTTTGTAGATATTGGCATGTTCATTCAGATAGCGGTGTAGATATTTGCATGTTCATAGAGATAGCGGTGTAGATATTTCCATGTTCATACAGATAGCGGTGTAGATATTTCCATGTTCATACAGATAGCGGTGTAGATATTTCCATGTTCATACAGATAGCGGTGTAGGTATTTCCATGTTCATACAGTTAGCGGTGTAGATATTCCCATGTTCATACAGATGGCGGTGTAGACATTTACATGTTCATACAGATGGCGGTGTAGATATTTCCATGTTCATACAGATGGCGGTGTAGATATTTCCATGTTCATACAGATGGCGGTGTAGATATTTCCATGTTCATGCAGATAGCGGTGTAGATATTACCATGTTCATACCAATAGCGGTGTAGACATTTCCATGTTTATACATTTAGCGGTGTAGATATTTCCTTGTTCATACAGATGGCGGTGAAGATATTTATATCTTCATACAGATGGCGGTGTAGACTTTTCCATGTTTGTACGGATGGCAGTGTAGATATTTCCATGTTCATAGAGATGGCGGTGTAGATATTTCCATATTTATACAGAGAGCAGTGTAGTTACTTCCATGTTTATAGAGATAGCAGTGTAGATATTTCCATTGATATACAGATAGCTGTGTAGATATTTGCATTTTCATACAGATATCGGTGTAGATATTTCCATGTTCATTCAGATAGCGGTGTAGATATTTCCATGTTCATACAGATAGCGGTGTAGATATTTCCATGTTCTTACTGATAGCGGTGTAGATATTTCCATGTTCATACATTTAGCGGTGTAGATATTTCCATGTTCATACAGATGGCGGTGTAGATATTTACATGTGCATACTGATGGCGGTGTAGATATTTCCATGTTCATACAGATGGCGATGTAGATATTTCCATGTTCATACAGATAGTGGTGTAGATATTTCCATGTTAATACCGATAGCGATGTAGATATTTCCACGTTCTTACCGATAGCAGTGTAGATATTTCCATGTTCATACAGTTAGCGGTGTAGATATTTCCCTGTTCATTCAGATGGCGGTGTAGATATTTACATGTTCATACAGATGGCGGTGTAGATATTTCCATGTTCGTACGGATGGCAGTGTAGATATTTCCACGTTCATACAGGTGGCGGTGTAGATATTTCCATGTTTATACAGATAGCAGTGTAGTTATTTCCATGTTTATAGAGATAGCAGTGCAGGTATTTCCATTGATATACAGATAGCTGTGTAGATATTTGCATGTTCATACAGATAGCGGTGTAGATATTTCCATGTTCGTACAGATAGCGTTGTAGATATTTCCATGTTCATACAGATAACGGTGTAGATATTTGCATGTTCATACAGATAGCCGTGTAGATATTTCCATGTTCATACAGTTAGCGGTGTAGATATTTCCATGCTCATACAGATGGCGGTGTAGGTATTTCCATGTTCATACAGATGGCGGTGTAGATATTTCGAAGTTTACAGTGATAGCGCTGAAGTTATTTCCATATTTATAGAGAAACCTGTGTAGATATTTTCATTTATATGCAAATAGCTGTGTAGATATTTCCATGTTCATGCAGATAGCGGTGTAGATATTTCCATGTTCATCTAGATTCCGGTGTAGATATTTGCATTTTCATACAGATAGCGGTGTAGATATTTCCATGTTCATACAGATAGCGGTGTAGATATTTCCATGTTCATACAGAGAGCGGTGTAGATGATTCCATGTTCATACAGATAGCGGTGTAGTTATTTCCATGTTCATCCAGATGCCGGTTTAGATATATCCATGTTCATACAGATGGCGGTGAAGATATTTCCATGTTCATACAGATGGCGGTGTAGATATTTCCATGTTCATACAAATGGCGGTGAAGATATTTCCATGTTCATAGAGATGGCGGTGTAGATATTTCCATGTACATACAAATGGCGGTGTAGATATTTCCATGTTCATAGAGATGGCGGTGTAGATATTTCCATGTTTTTACAGATAGCAGTTTAGTTATTTCCATGTTTATAGAGATAGCAGTGTAGATATTTCCATTGATATACAGATAGCTGTGAAGGGATTTGCATGTTCATACAGATATCGGTGTAGATATTTCCATGTTCATACAGATAGCGGTGTAGATATTTCCATGTTCATACAGAGAGCGGTGTAGATATTTCCATGTTTATACAGATAACAGTGTAGATATTTCCATGTTCATACAGATAGCGGTGCAGATATTTCCATGTTCGTACAGTTAGCGGTGTGGATATTTGCGTGTTCATACAGATGGCAGTGTAGATATTTACATGTTCATACAGATGGCGGTGTAGATATTTCCATGTTCATACAGATGGCGGTGTAGTTAATTCCATGTTCATAGAGATGGCGGTGTAGATATTTCCATGTTTATGCTGATAGCGGTATACATATTTCCATGTTTATACAGATGTTGGTGTAGATATTTCCATGTTTATAGAGATAGCGCTGTAGTTATTTCCATATTTATAGAGAAATCTGTGTAGATATTTCCTTGTATATGCAGATAGCTGTGTAGATATTTCTATGTTCATGCAGATAGCGGTGTAGATATTTCCATGTTCATCCAGATGCCGTTGTAGATATATCCATGTTCATACAGATGGCGGTGAAGGTATTTCCATGTTCATACAGATGGCGGTGTAGATATTTCCATGTTCATACAAATGGCGGTGTAGTTATTTCCGTGTTCATAGAGATGGCGGTGTAGATATTTTCATGTTCATACAAGTGGCCGTGTAGATATTTCCATGTTCATAGAGATGGCGGTGTAGATATTTCCATGTTTATACAGGTAGCAGTGTAGTTATTTCCATGTTTATAGAGATAGCAGGGTAGATATTTCCATTGATATATAGATAGCTGTGAAGATATTTTCATGTTCATACAGATAGCGGTGAAGATATTTGCATGTTCATACAGATAGTGGTGTAGATATTTCCAATTTCATACAGATAGCGGTGTAGATATTTCCATGTTCATACAGATAACGGTGTAGATATTTCCATGTTCATACAGATAGCGGTGTAGATATTTCCATGTTTGTACAGGTAGCGGTTTAGATATTTCCATGTTCATACAGATGGCGGTGTAGATATTCACATGTTCATACAGATGGCCGTGTAGATATTTCCATGTTCGTACAGATGGCGGTGTAGATATTTCCATGTTCATAGAGATGGCGGTGTAGATATATCCATGTTTATGCAGATTGCGGTATAGATATTTCCATGTTTATACAGATGGTGGTGCAGATATTTCCATTTTTATAGAGATGGCGGTCTAGATATTTCCATATTTATAGAGATAGTGGTGTAGTTATTTCCAAGTTTATAGAGACAGTGTTGTAGTTATTTCCATGTTTATACAGATAGCGGTGAAGATATTTCCATGTTTATAGAGATAGCGGTGTCGATATTTCCATGTTTATACAGATAGCAGTGTAGATATTTCCATGTTTATACAGATAGTGGTGTAGATAATTCCAATTTTATACAGATAGCAGTGTAGATATTTCCAAGCTCATACAGATAGCGGTGTAGATATTTCCACGTTTATAGAGATGGCGGTGTAGATATTTCCATGTTCATACAGATGGCGGTGTAGATATTTCCATGCTTATAGAGATGGCGGTGTAGATATTTCCATGTTTACACAGATGTCGGTGTAGATATTTCCATGTTTACACAGATAGCGGTGTAGACATTTCCATGTTTACAAAGACAGCGGTGTGGATATTTCCATGTTTTTGCAGATAGCGGTCTAAATATTTCCATGTTTATACAGATAGCGGTGCGGATATTTCCATGTTTATACAGATAGTGGTGCAGATATTTCCATGTTTATACAGATAGCGGTGTAGATATTTCCATCTTATTACAGATGGCGGTGTAGGTATGTCCATGTTCATACAGATGGCGGTGTAGATATTTCCATGTTTATACAGATGGCGGTTTAGATATTTCAAAGTTTATAGAGATAGCGCTGTAGTTATTTCCATATTTATAGAAATCTGTAGATATTTCCATGTATATGCAGATAGCTGTGTAGATATTTCCACGTTCATGCAGATAGCGGTGTAGATATTTCCATGTTCATCCAGATGCCGGTGTAGATATATCCATGTTCATACAGATGGCGGTGAAGATATTTCCATGTTCATACAGATGTCGGTGTAGATATTTCCATGTTCATACAAATGGCGGTTTAGATATTTCCATGTTCATAGAGATGGCGGTGTAGATATTTCCATGTTTATACAGATAGCAATGTAGTTATTTCCATGTTTATAGAGATAGCAGTGTAGATATTTCCATTGATATACAGATAGCTGTGTAGATATTTTCATGTTCATACACATAGCGGTGTAGATATTCCCATGTTCATACAGATAGCGGTGTAGATATTTCCATGTTCTTACAGATGGCGATGTAGATATTTCCACGTTCATGGAGATGGCAGTGTAGATATTTCCATGTTTATGCAGATAGCGGTACAGATATTTCCATGTTTATACAGATGGTGGTGTAGATATTTCCATGTTTATAGAGATGGCGGTCTAGATATTTCCATGTTTATAGAGATAGTCGTGTAGTTATTTCCAAGTTTATAGAGACAGCGTTGTAGATTTTTCCATGTTTATAGAGATAGCTGTGAAGATATTTCCATGTTTATACAGATAGCGGTGTAGATATTTCCATGTTTATACAGATAGCGGTGTAGATATTTCCATGTTTATAGAGATAGCGGTGTAGATAATTTCAATTTTATACACATAGCAGTGTAGATATTTCCAAGTTCATACAGGTAGCGGTGTAGATATTTCCACGTTTATAGAGATGGCGGTGTAGATATTTCCATGTTCATACAGATGGCGGTGTAGATATTTCCGTGTTTATAGAGATGGCGGTGTAGATATTTTCATGTTTACACAGATGGCGGTGTAGATATTTCCATGTTTACACAGATAACGGTGTAGACATTTCCATCTTTACACAGATAGCGGTGTGGATATTTCCTTGTTTATGCAGATAGCGGTGTAGATATTTCCATGTTCATACAGATAGCGGTGCGGATATTTCCATGTTTATACAGATATTTGGGCAGATATTTCCATGTTTATACAGATAGCGGTGTTGATATTTCCATCTTAATACAGACGGCGGTGTAGATATGTCCATATTCGTACAGATGGCGGTGCAGATATTTCCATGTTCATACAGTTAGCGGTGTAGATATTTCCATGTTCATACAGAGGGCGGTGTAGATATTTACATGTTCTTACAGATGGCGGTGTAGGTATTTCCATGTTCGTATGGATGGCAGTGTAGATATTTCCATGTTCATACAGGTGGCGGTGTAGATATTTCCATATTTATACAGATAGCAGTGTAGTTATTTCCATGTTTATAGAGATAGCAGTGTAGATATTTCCATTGTTATATAGATAGCTGTGTAGATATTTGCATGTTCATACAGATTGCGGTGTAGATATTTCCATGTTCATACAGATAGCAGTGTAGATATTTCCATGTTCATACAGATAGCGGTGTAGATATTTCCATGTTCATACAGATAGCCGTGTAGATATTTCCATGTTCATACAGATAGCGTTGTAGATATTTCCATGTTCATACAGTCAGCGGTGTACGTATTTCCATGTTCATACAGATGGCATTGTAGATATTTACATGTTCATACAGATTGCGGTGTAGATATTTCCATGTTCGTACAGATGGCTGTGTAGATATTTCCATGTTCATAGAGATGGCGGTGTAGATATTTCTATGTTTTTGCAGATAGCGGTGTAGGTATTTCCGTGTTTGTAGACAGAGCGGTGTAGTTATTTCCACATTTATACAGATAACGGTGCAGATATTTCCATGTTTATATGGATAGCGGTGTAGATATTTCCTTGTATATACAGATAGCGGTGTAGATACTTCCATGTTTATGCAGATTGCATTGTAGATATTTCCATGTTTATAGAGATGGCGGTGTAGATATTTCCGTGTTGATACAGATAGCGGTGTAGATATTTCCATGTTTATAGTGATAGCGGTGTAGATATTTCCATGTTTATACTGATAGCGGTGTAGATATTTCCATGTTCATACAGATAGTAGTGTAGATATTTTCACGTTCATACAGATGGCGGTGTAGATATTTCCATGTTCCTAGATATGGCGGTGTAGATATTTCCATGTTCATACAGACGGCGGTGTAGATATTTCCATGTTCATACTGATGGCGGTGTAGATATTTCCACGTTTATAGAGATGGTGGTGTAGATATTTCCATCTTTATAAAGATAGCTGTGTAGATATTTCCATGTTTATACAGATGGCGGTGTTGATATTTCAACCTTTATAGAGATAGCGGTGTAGATATTTCCATGTTCCTTCAGATGGCGGTTTAGTTATTTCCATGTTTATAGAGATGGCGGTATAGATATTTCCATGTTTATACAGATGGCGGTGTAGATATTTCCATTTTTATAGAGATGGCGGTGTAGATATTTCCATGTTTGTACAGGTAGCGGTGAAGGCATTTCCATATTTATACAGGTAGCGGTGCAGATATGTGAATTCATTAAACCTCTTCTTCTTTATAAATTACCCAGTCTTGGGTATGTCTTTATCAGCAGCATGAAAATTGACCTATACACTCACTGTCCATGAATGATTCTCTGTTAGCCCATTTGCATCGTTATAAAGAAATACCTGAGGCTGGGTGGTTTATAAAGAAATGAGGTTTATTTGGCTCCTTGTTCTGAAGGCTGTACGTGTAGCATAGTACTGGCACCTGCTTCCAGGGAGGGCCTCAGGAACCTTCCAAGCATGGTGGAAGGTGAAGGGAAACCAGCATATCACATGGTGAGAGAGGAAGGAAGAGAGACAGGGAGGAGGTGTCAGTCTCTTTTAAACAACCAGATATCGCATGAACTCACAGGGTAAGAACTCATTCATTACCAAGAGGACAGCACCAAGCCATTCAGGATTCATCTGTCTCCAACATTGAGGATCACATTTTAACGTGAGATTTGAAGGGGACAAACATCCAAACTATGTCAGATACCAAAGCTGACAATGCTTAGGATCTTTAGCTGTTCCAGGTCCTGGGAAAAGGGAGAGAGTTAGCTTCCCTCCTTTATGCTGTGCTACTGCATATTATATTAGTAATTATTGTTCTCTAAAGGTTCTCAAAAGCAAATAAACAAATGCAAGGCAAAACATATGATATACAAGGCAAAACATACGAAATGCAAGGCAAATGCATTAAAAACTTTTGAGTGTTAATGTATAGATTTTATTTTATCTTTTTAATTTCTTTTGCTTAACCAAATAGATTATGTAGTTTTGATTAACTGGCCATGAAATAGCTCTGCCTACATAGAATTTCCCATGAATAATTATTTGTGGAGACTTTTGTGTGTGACCCAAATCCTCCCTCAAAACTGAAGTTTGCCCAGCTATTGGGAGTGTTGGCAAATCATGCCTCTCAGCTGATTCTCTCTAGAATTTATTCTCAGGAGATCTAATTAATAACTTGTCAAGCTGATGTCCATCCTTGGGGACAACTCGTATCTGAAGAATGGCCAGTGAAAGGTATTAAAACTCCATACTCCTGCCTCAATTTAGGGCAACTCTGAAGGGTCACCCCAGCTTCTCAGCTCCCCCTTGAGATTAGCTGAGGTATTTGTTGCGACTGCCTCACATCTCAACTCCCTTTATCCAATTCAGCTTTTTCGCCACAGTTGTTGGTTCCTAGGATTTTACCCAGTTAAATGTTCTCTACACAAATCTCTATCTCACATCTGCTTTACAGGGAATGTGGCCTCAGACAGGTTTTCATTAGGTTCTGGACATAACTCTCATTAGTCATTGATATGATTCGGCTGTGTCTCTGCCCGAATCTCACCTTGATTGTAATTATCCCCGCATGTCAAGGATGGAGTCAGGTGGAGATAATTGAATCATAGGGGCGGGTTCCCCCTACTGTTCTCCTGGTAGCGAATAAGTCTCACGAGATCTGATGGTTTTCAAATGGGAGTTTCCCTACAGAAGCTTTCTTCTCTGCTACCATTTAAGATGTGCCTTTGCTTCTTTTTTGCCTTCTGCCGTGACTGTGAGGCCTCCCCAGCCATGTGGAATTGTGAGTTCATTAAACCTCTTTCCTTTATAAATTACCCGGTCTTGGGTAGGACTTTATTAGCAGCATGAGAACACACTAGTACAGTCTGTTCTATAAGCCCAAGTCGGATCACAGAGTCCCGCTTTCTGTTTCTTTTTTTTTCTAGCCCATATTTCTACTAAAACTTGACTCATAAAGACTCAAAACAAAATAATTAAGCATGGCTAATATTTATTTAATATTTTATACGTGTCAGGTACTGTATTTTGTAACTTATCTTTTAATAATCTTTCCAAATCTCTAAAAGGAGAATTCTGCTTTTTTATAGAGAAAATAAGGATGGCTCTGAAAATGTTAGTAGTAGGGGAAGCAGGGTGAGGGACATAGGGGGCACTTTGTGTTATTTGTGCATTTTACCATCAGTCTAAAATCAGGTCAAAATAAAAAAAAATGAGAAGTAGAAGCAGGTTGTTAAGATTTTCAGTGTGACTCTAGAATTTTTTTGTTTGTTGTTTGTTTTGGAGTGTAGTGGTAAGATCTCTGCTCACTGCAACCTCCACTTCCCAGGCTCAAGCAATTCTCCTGCCTCAGTCTCCCAAGTAGCTGGGATTATAGGTGCCTGCCACCACACCCAGCTAATTTTTGTATTTTTTTTTTTTAGTAGAGATGGGGTTTCAGCATGTTGGCCAGGCCAGTCTCCAACTCCTGACTTCAAGTCATCCGCCCGCCTCAGCCTCCCAAAGTGCTGGGATTATAGGCATGAGCCACCACTCCTGGCCCAAAGTTCATATTTTAACTACTAACCTAAATTATTTTAAAAACAAAAGTCTCCTTGGACTCAAACCAGGTCAGAGTGACATGATCATGTGCCTGTTTTGTGCAGGGTGAAGTGAGATTATTATCTAGGAATTAGCTGAAATGTCTTGTTGTGGGCATAATTATTTCATATAAATTCTAAGCTTCATATTAGCACTTAGATTATAATTATCTAAAGAATAGAGAACAATTTCATATAATTTTCAGTGTATCAGGTGAATCAACAGTATACATACAAGCATGCAGATGAATTTCAGTGAATATAGTGGTGACAATGCTCAACAGAATAAGTGTCCCCCATCCCAACCCTGCATCTTGCTCTTTCACTGTCCTAAAGATAGAACAAAATGGTTCAGGCATCCAGCTTGTCCCCTCCACACTTCACACTTTTACTTAATAGCAGCTTATCTTTAACACTTTGTCATCTTTAAGATGTTGCTAATTCTTTCTGGTAGATCCCAGGACTGAGGATGAGGAAGAATGATTTTATTTAAATAAGGTTGCTTAATTAAAAAACAATTTTTTTAGTTTTAAAATATTTTCATTATTTTATAAAATGTTTGTGGGTACAAAGGAGGTTTATATATTTGTGGGGTACATGAGATGTTTTAATACAGGCATGCAGTGTGAAATAATCACATCATGAGGAATGGGCTTTCCATCCCCTCAAGCATTTATCCTCTGAGTTAAAAACTATTCAATTGGCTGGGCGCGGTGGCTCACGCCTGTAGTCCCAGCTCTTTGGGAGGCCGAGGTGGGTGGATCGCCTGAGGTCAGGAGTTTGAGACCAGCCTGGCCAACATGATGAAACCCCATCTCTACTAAAAATACAAAAATTAGCCAGGTGTGGTGGCGAGTGCCTGTCATCCCAGCTACTCGGGAGGCTGAGACAGGAGAATCATTTGAACCTGGGAGGTGGAGGTTACAGTGAGCCGAGATCATGCCATTGTACTCCAGCCTGAGTGACAAGAGTGAAACTCCATGTCAAAAACAAACAAAAATCAATTACATTCTTTAAGTTATTAAAATTAAACATTGTAAATGATATTTTTTCCCAAAGCTTTTTCAAAGAAAAAAAAAAGTAGAAACAAAGACACTTTCTACTGATTTCCAACATGGTGACTGTATTTCTAGCATGTGTTAAGGTGAAAAATTGATTTTATGTTTAATACAAAACATAGCATAATGTAATGAAAAGCAAGATTGTAATGATGAAGGAAAATAACATTAGTGCTAATTTTTTTCAATTTCAAGCATTGGATTAAAATGAATTAGGTTATATTCCAACATGTTTATATTGAATTTCTTTTTTCTCCAATTGGTTTCTTTTTATTAATGGGGGAGTGTTGCATTTGTATAAGGTTTCCCTATTATATTCAATTGTTTTGAGATGCTTTTAATATGAAGTTTTTATGTTTTCTTTTTGATGTATACATGTTATGCTTTTATGCTGAATTTGATAATTGGTGCTGTATATGCAAAGCAAATGTAATTTCCCAGCTTTTATTTTTTAAAGCCCTGGGAAGCAACATAATGAAGTAGAAATAGTATCAAGACAGGAGTTAGAATACCTGGATTCTAAAATTTAAATTAAATTAGGATCTAGTGACATTATAGGTGTTCCTTGATCTTCTGATGACCTGGTTCCTCAAAAGAAAAATAAAATAATCTATAAATTGTTTCTAATTCTAAAACTCTATCAATCCTATTTTTAAAATTATAATTAGTTGAACTCTATAAGGTCACAAAAATCCCTAAGAAACTAAAATAAAATTTTATCATATCTTAAAAATACTCTGATCTTTTTTTATATGCTGACATGAATTCTAATTATTTTTGAGCCCCTAAAAAACATTTAAGATCACAGTTTATGTTTTATTATTGACTTTCAGATAATTAACATTTTACTGATAGATATGAACAAATCTACTCTAACAGAAATAGTCATTAGTTTATTTCTCTCTTTTCAGTATCAATAAAAAGTATCGATTTACCAATAACAATGAATTAATTGCCTGAAATAAATGAAACGTAAGCAGCAAAAGTGAACCTTTTAGTATAACTCTTCTTGTAAACATTGACTTAGTTCAAAGGGAGCTTATCTTTAAAAAAAAAAGCGCTAATTCATGTCTATTGGTATAGATATAATCTTTTGTTCCTTGAAAATAGATCCTACTATACTCCAGACACTATGCCACTTGGTGCAGATATTAACACAAATAGCAGGTGATCATTGTCGTCATGGAGTTTATTTTAAAGAGAACAAAGTGAGACAAAGGCACACAAGCAAAGAACTACAATACAAAGGGGATGGCATCTGACTCAGCATGGAGGTGTCACGGAAGGTGTTGTTTTGCTTAGGTTTTGAAGTGTGGGTAGGAGATGGCCCATGTTGAGAGTGGGAACTGGGAATTAAAAAGATGAGGAGGTCTCTGCAAATCTACATGGATGGGAAGTAGCATGCTGATGTGGAAAACAACTAAAAAGTTCCAGAATGCATGGTTTATAAAGCGTGAGTCAGAGAGGGCTAGACCAGTAGCCAGATCAAGGATATCTCAGATGTTATAGTCATGAATTAGTGCATTGACCTGCAGGCCATGGGAGTCACTGAAGGTTTCAGTCAGGTAAGTGAGCTGATCAGAACAGTCCTTTAGATAGGCCGCTCTTTTGGCTGTAAGGGGGACACGTTTGAAGTAGGGCTATAGCTAAAAATATACAGACACTTCCTCTTTTCTACAGCCCTGCTGGCATCTGTTGTATTTTGACTTTTTAATAATAGCCATTCCAACCGGTATGAAATGGTATCTCATTGTGTTTTGATTTGCAATTTTCTGATGATTAGTGATTCTAACCTTTTTTTTTTGTATTTGTTGGCCATTTGTATGTGCTCTCTTGAGATGAGTTTGTTCATGTCCTTTGCCCATTTTTTAATTGGGTTATTTTTTTCTAATTGATTTAAGTTCCCTGTAGATTCTGGATACTAAAAAACAAACAAAAACCAGAAGTAAATAAATTCTCAGGACACACACACCCACACCCACACCCACAGAGAGAGAGAGAGAGAGAGAGCGCCTAGGTAAGAGGCCACCAACCACCAGGGTCTAAACTGGGAACACTTTCTAGTACAGAATGAATGGAAAGGATTCATGAAATATCTAGAAAGTAACGTTAATGAGATTTACATGTATGGAGTGAATGAGGAGAAACAGGGATCATTCAGGATTCTGGTAGGGATAACAGGGGGAGCCATTAGTTGAAATTTTGAAGTGGGAGAAGGAGAGGCAGTTTTAGGGAGAAAGATGAGTTGTTTTTTAGGTATTTCAAACCCTTGAAGCTTCTATGGGACATCGAAGTGGAAATAACAGTCTGTGGGTTGGGACAATAAAGAAAGAAATTGGTTGAAGACTAGGGGAAGAGTATAGAGCAAAGAAATATTTAAGATAATAAACATAGAGAGATAGCTGAAAATGTGGGACTGGATTACAAAGGAAGAGTGATTTAGTTATGAAGCCCAAGGGCTGACAGGAATGGGTGACTACTCGAGGAGTTCATATGCATCTGTTATTGTATGAATAAAAAAATTTATCTGTTCCTTCCTAAAGATATCTTCAACCTGTTTTTGGATACATATGGGCACTGCTTTTCATTCTCTTAGCCCCATTTCTTATTTTAGCCTCTGCTGTAGCAATCAGTTCTGCACAGGCTTTGACCCAGGCTTTGACTAGTTGGTGCAGGTGTGATATGACACTTACCTGGAATGGCCCACAGTTTGTGGCTGCTCTCACTTAAGCAGGTGGGATGCTCATGTAGGTGTAACCTAGAAGCTTGGTAGAGTTTATGCCCATGGGGCAACCTGTGACCACTCAAAAATAAAGCCCTTTCCTCCTCCCAGATTGAGGAGTCTTGCATTATGTAATAAAACTCCTTAGAAGGCCTATTAGGTTCCAATACAGCATTAGGCAACTTGATAAGGTATCCCATCATCAGCCTTCCTTTCTTCCCTCATTCCTCTGCCTCTCACTCTTTCTTCCTAAGTTAACTTCTTAGATAAAATGCCAACTTTCTATATTTTGTTTCACATCAGGGACAATAATTGTATATCCCATTTCAAAAGCACATAAAAAGGTTACTGTATAGAAAATTTGTCTTTAATAGATTAAGGTGTAATTTTCCAAATACTTTAAAATTTTATTTCAGATACGTTTTTCATTTTTATAAGCTTCATCTAAAAGCAGAGTTCACCTAAGAATATACCTAAGAGCATATTACATAAAATATATTTTATATTTCAGTAGTTTAGCTAGGATTCTTTCAAAATTGAGAGGATCTACAAATATTTCTAACACATTAGTTTTCAGTCTTAAGGCTGAGTCAAGAACAAAGCTCCTAAACTTTGCATTGGTGATTGAGAACATTTTAAAATTGTTATTTAATTCATTAATTTATTTTTAAAAAATTTTCACATTGTAATCATATAGATTTATAGGATACAATTTGATGTTTCAATGAATATGTATGTTGTCTAATGATCCAATAAGGATAGTTAGTGTATTAATTACCTCATGCATTTATCATTTCTTTTTCATAAGAAATTTCAAAATCCTTTCTTCTAGATACTTTGTAATATACAATACTTTACTTTTAACTATAGTCACCCTGCTTTGCAAAGAACACTTCAACTTATTCTTCCTATATAATTGTGATTTCATAACTGTTAACCAATCTATCTCCATTTTGCCCTCCCCACTTCTTCCTCACTGTTTGGTAACCACTATTCTACTCTACTTCTCTATTAACATTTTTTTTTTAAGATTCCACATATGAGAGAGATCATGCGGTATTTGCTTTCTGTGTCTGGCTTATTTCACCTAACATTGTATCCTACAGGGTCATCCATGTTGTTGCAACTGGCAGAATTTCATTCTTTTTTTATTGCTGAATAGTATTTCATTGTGTATGTGTCCATATATATATATATTATATATAATAATATGTATAATTATAATTACACATAAAATTATATATAATTATAATTAATTTTATGTATAATTATAATTACACATAAAATTATATATAATTATAATTAAAATTATATATAATTATATATATAATAAAAATATATATTATATGTAATATATAATATACATAACGTATATTATATATAATATACATAACGTATATTATATATATTATACATAATATATATTATATATATTACACATGATATATATTATGTATAATATACATGATATATATTATGTATAATATACATGATATATATTATGTATAATATACATGATATATATTATTCATAATATACATGATATATATTATATATAATATACATCATATATATTATGTATAATATACATAATATATATTATATATATATAATTCACTTCTTTGTTTTTAGACACATAGGTTGATTCCATATCTGATTATTAGAAATAGTGCTACAGTAAACATAAGAGTGCAGATATTTTTCAAACACAATGATTTCATTTCCTATGGATATATACCCAGTAGTGGGATTGCTGGGTTATGTGATCAAATAATTGTTTTTTTGTTTTTTTTTTTATTTTTTAGCGAACTTCCATAAAGTTTTGCTTAATGGTTGTACTAGTTTACAACTCCATCAACAGTGTGTAAGTGTTCCCTTTTCTCCACTTCCTTGCCAACTCTTGTTATCTTTTACCTTTTTGGTAATAGCCATTCTAATGGGTGAACTGGTATCTCATTGTGGTTTTGATTTGCATTTCCCTGATGGTTAGTGATGTTGAACATGATTTTATTATATATTCGTCTTGACCATTTCTATATTTTCTCTTGTGGCATGTCTTTTAGTTTATTTTGTCCTTTTTTTTTTTTTTTTTGAGAAGGAGTCTTGCTCTGTTGCCCAAGCTGGAGTACAGTGGTGCAATCGGGGCTCACGGCAACCTCCATCTCCCTGGTTCAAGCAATTCCCCTGCCTCAGCCTGCTGAGTAGCTGGGGTTACAGGCACATGCCATCATGTTTGGCTAAATTTTTGTATTTTTAGTAGAGAAATGATTTCACCATATTGGTCAGGCTGGTCTCAAACTCCTGACCTCAGGCAATCCACCTGCCTCAGCCTCCCAGTTTTGCCCGTCTTTAAATAAGTTTTTTATGTTTTTGCTGTTGAGTTGTTTAAGTTTCTTATATAATCTGGGCATTAACTCCTTAGCAGATGTATAGTTTGCAAATATTGTATCCCATTCTGTAAGTTGTTTTTTCACTCTGTTAAGTTTCCTTTGCTGTGCAAAAGCATTTTAGTTTGATGAAACCCCATTTATCTATTTTTGCTTTTGTTGCCTGTGCTTTTGACGTCTCATTTAAAAAATCCTTGTACAACCCAAAGTTATAGAGAATTTCCCACATGTTATCTTCTAGTAGTTTTTCATAGTTTTCAATCTTACCTTTAGGTCTTTAATCGCATTTGAGTTGATTTTGTATAAGGTAAAAGATAGGGGTCTAATTTCATTATCCCACATATAAATATCCAATCTTCTCAGTACCATTTAATGAAGACACTGTCTTTACCCCTGTGTGTGCTCTTGACTCCTTTTTTGAAAATCAGTTGACTTTAGGTATGAGAATTTATTTCTGAGCTGTATATTCTCTTCCATTGGTCTATGTGTTTGCTTTATGGCAGTGCCATGCTGTTTTGCTTACTATGGCTTTGTAGTATATTTTGAAGTCAGGTAGTGTGGTGCCTCCAGCTTTGTTATTTTTGCACAGGATTGCTCTGGTTATTTGGGGTCTTTTCTGGTTTCATACAAATTTTAGGGTATTTTTTTCTATTTCTGTGAAGAATTTCATTGTTATTTTGATAGGCATTGCATTGAATCTGTAGGATATTTTGTTAGTATGGTCATTTCAATAGTATCAATTCTTCCATTCCATGAGTATATAGTGTCCATTTTTTGTGTATCGTAAATTTTTCCATCAGTGTGTTATAGTTTTCATTGAAGAGATCTTTCACGACCTTGATTAAATTTATCTGCAGATTTCTTGGTAGCTATTGTAAATGGAATTCCTTTCTTGATGACTTTTTCAGATAGTTCACTATTAGTGTATAGAAACACCACTGAATTTTCTGTGTTGATTTTGTATACTACAACTTTACTGAATTTATTTATTATTTCTAGTAGTTTTTGGTCAAGTCTTTAGGGTTCTCACTCTATATAAGTATATATAGAAAGAACCCTAAAGAGAGAGAGATCATATATATCTATATGATCATATATATAGATGTATACATATGTATGTGAGATCACATTTTCTACAAACAGAAACAATCTGACTTCCTTCTTTCCAGTTTGGATCCCTCTTATTTATTTCTTTTGTCTAATTGCTCTGGCTCTGACCTCCAGTACTATGCTAAATAGAAGTGGTAGAAGTTGACATCCTTGTCTTCCTCCATATCATAGAGGAAAAGCATTTAACTATTCACCATAAATAAGATGTTAGCTGTGGGTTTGTCACATATGGCCTTTACTGCGTTGAGGTACACTCCTATACCTACTTTCTTGACAGTTTTTATCATAAACGAATGTTGACTTTTGTCAAGTGTTCTTTTTGCATCTGTTGAAATGATCACATGGTTTTTGTTTTTCTTTCTATTGTGGTGGTGTATCATATTTACTGATTTGTGCATGTTAAGCCATCCTTTCATCCCTGGGATGAATCCCACTTGATTATAGTGAATACTCTTTTTAGTGTGCTGTCGAAGTCAGTTCACTTGTATCTTGTTGAGAATTTTTGTATCTATGTTCTTCAGGAATATTGGCCTGTTATTTTCATTTTGTGCGTGTCTTTGTCTGGTTTTAGAATCAGGATATTGCGAGCCTCATAAGATGAGTATGGAAGTATTCCTTCCTCATTACTTTTGTGGAAAAGTTTGTGGAGAATTGGTAGTTATTCTTTAACTGTTTGGTAGAATTCAGCAGTGAAGACATCAGGTCCTGGGTGTTGGTTGTTGTTGTTGTTGTTTTGATGGAAGATGTTTTATTATTGATTCAATTTCCAAACTCATTATTGATGTGTTCAGATGTTATATTTCCTCACAATTTAATCTGGGTAGTTGTATGTGTGCAGAAATTTATTCATTTTATTCTACATTATCAAATTTGTTGGCATATAGTTATGAGTAATGTCTTACAATCCCTTATATTTCTGTGGTGTATCAGTTGTAATGTCTCCTTTTTCATCTTTTATTTATTTGAATTTTCTCTCCTTTTGTCTTAGTTTAGCTAAAGGTTTGTCAGTTTTACCTTTACACTTTGTCTTATTTATCTTTTGAAATATTTTTTAGTGTCTGTTTCCTTTATATCTGCTGTGAGCTTTATTATTTCCTTCCTTCTACCAATTTTGGGTTTAGTTTGTTTTTGATGTTCTAGTTACTTGAAGTGTATAATTTTGCTTTGTGATTTGAAAATCTTTCTTCATTTTTGGTGTAGGCTTTTATTGCTATAAATTTCCCTCTTAGAACTGCTTTTGCTACGTTCCATAGGTTTGGGTATGTTGGATTTTCATTCTTACTTATCTCAGTGACTTTTGAAATTTTCCTATTAATGTCTTAATGAGACCTATTGATTTCTTGGGTGCATGCTATTTAATTTCCATGTTTTTATAAAATTTCCAAGGGCTTTCCTGTTGTTGATTTCTAGCTTTATATCACTGTAATCAGAAAAGATACTTCATATGATATCTGTCTTCTTAAGTTTGTTAAGACTTATTATGTGTCATAATGTATGATTGGTCCTAGAGAATGTTTGGTGTACAGTTGAGAATAATTTGTATTCTGCAGCTTCTGGATGATGTATTAGTCTGTTTTCATACTGCTGATAAAGACATACCCGAGACTGGGTAATTTACAGAGAAAAAGAGGTTTAGTGGACTCATAGTTCCACGTGGCTGGGGAGGTCTCCCAATCATGATGGAAGGCGAAAGGCACATCTTACATGGTAGCAAACAAAATAGAATTGAGAACCAAGTGAAAGGGTTCCCCCTTATAAAACCATCAGATCTTGTTAGACGTATTCACTACCACAAGAACAGTATGGGGGAAACCGCCCCCATGATTCAATTATCTCCCACTGGTTCCCTCCCACAACATGTATGAATTATGGGAGCTATAATCAAGATGAGATTTCGGTGGGGATATACAGCCAAACCATATCAGGTGAGATCTTCTTTACCTGCTAGGTCCATTTGGTCTATGGTATAGTTTGAGTCTGTCATTTTTTGGTTGATTTTCTCTTCATATAATCTGTCCATTTTTAAAGTGGAGTGTTGAAATTTCCTACTAATATTGTATTGCAGTCTATCTCTACCTTTAAATCTAATATTTGCTTTACATATCTGGTTGTTCTGGTGTTGGGTACATATATAGTTACACCTAAGTAACATATATGTTACGTCCTCTTATTGAATTGGACCTTTTATCATTTCATTATACAGTGACATTCTTTTTTTATATAGTTTTTTTTATTTAAAGCCTTCTAAAATATGACATGACTGTGGCTACTCCTGCTTGCTTTTCATTTGTTTGCATAAAATATATTTTTCCATCTCTTCACTTTCAGTCTATTTGTCTTTAATAGTGAGGTAAGTATCATGTAGGCAGCACATAGGTGGGTTTTGCTATCTGAATCCATTCATCCACTTTATATCTTTTAAGTAGAGTTTAATCCACTTCTATTCAAGTTTATTATTGATAAATTAGGACTTCCTTCTCCCATTTCATTCCTTGTTTTTTAGATTACTTGTTCACTTCTTCCTTTCTTATTGTTCATCTCTCTAGTTTGGTGGTTTTCTGTGGTGCTAAGCTTTGTTTCTTTTCCCTTTTTTGGTGTGTGTGTGTGTATATCTGCTGTAATTTCTTTCTTTCTGGTAAGTGAAACTAACATACAGAGTCCTGTATTTGTAACAGACTATTTTACACTGATAACAACTTAACTTCTGTCACATAAAAATACTCTTGACTTCTCCCCCTCACACACACAATTTATACTTTTGGTACCTTACATTGCATCTTTATGAATGGTAGACTCAATGGAACATAGGATCTATGTCACAACTAAATCAATTATTTAATGGCAGCATTAAAGCAGCCCAAAGAATGTGAAAAACTGGTGTGGGTGTATTTAACTTTTTAAAAACTATGTTTCATAATGTTTTCATTAAAAAGTCTTTATCAGTTTGCTAATGCCTAATTTTTACAACCAGCCACCATAGATTTTACAGGATAAATATATTATTTCAGTGGTAATTGAAGCAGAATTTTTGTTGCTCTTCTTACCCTTAGAGATTGTGTATTATCCTCAGACGTAATTCTTTGATTTTTTTTCTTTTCATGTTGTTACACATAGTTACCAACAATCAACGTGAGAATAACCTTTGAATATTTTCAAGCATTAAGATTTGTTTATACAGCTGCACAATTAGACAACCAACACTCTTGGGTCTTTACCTCTCAGCATACACCTGATTATTAACTTAAAGGTATGATGGGAAAAGTATCAATTTTTCTTGGTCACCTAGATTTAGAAATATGTAATAACTATCAGCTTGGGTCTGCTTCTTCAGAAGCCTAGGAAGTGGAGTGATGGTTCTCTGAAGAGGCTGGAAACAAAGTATGTGTTTCCAGAAGGCTTAATAGAATATGTTGAGACATAGGCCATTAACACAAAAGTGAAAGAAATGCAAAAAATGT
Source organism: Gorilla gorilla gorilla (assembly GCF_029281585.2). Lineage (NCBI taxonomy): Eukaryota > Metazoa > Chordata > Mammalia > Primates > Hominidae > Gorilla > Gorilla gorilla. The sequence goes on along the minus strand of NC_073234.2, from coordinate 10,328,267 downwards.
ATGAAAGTAAGGATTTGAGAAGGGAAATTTTATTTTTAAGTCTAAGATTCCTATGAATTATATGAAAGTAAATGTCCTATCCCTAAAATTAGCCAAAGGAAGCACTTCACTTATCAATGTGATATGACTTTTCATACTCTTATCTAAATATATCCTAAACTAAGATCCAGTTTTCTAAGAAAAGACCTTTTACTCATGCTTTAAAGCATGTTAGATGATTCCTACCACATCACATCATGTTGTTTACATGTATGATTTAAACTGCATTTATTCTTCAACTCACTGGTTCCTTAGGCCTCTTATCTTTCCTTGCACGCTTAGATAATTTTATGTAAAATTGATTTTTAGAAGTTTAGTTGCTGGGCGTAATGGCTGTCACCTGTAAACCCAGTACTTTGGGAATTCAAGGCAGGTGGATTTCTTGAGTCTTGGAGTTTGAGGCCTGCCTGGGAAAGATGACAAACCCCATTTGTACAAAAATAAAAATATTAGCTGGATATGGTGGCACATGCCTGTGGTCCCAGCTACCCCAAGTCTGAGGTGGGTGGATGGCTTGAGTCCGAGAGGCAGAGGTGTGAGCCAAGATCATGCCCTGCTCTTCACCCTGGGCAACGAAGCCAGACACTGTTTCAAAAAAAAAAAATCTAGTGAGAATAGATTTCTATTTCTATGTGATTCAAAATTAGGAGAACTTCAAGGCTAATGAATATTAAAAAATGGCCATTGCTACTTGCATGTTCTATGAAGCCAGCATACACAGCAACGTGCTACCTAAAAACCAAGCTATTTAATATATAGCTTAGATTTCAGATTTGATTGTCTTTGAAGGTTTCATTATTGCAGAGATCAATTGCCAGACCAAATATAGACTAATTATGCACTTGGTCTTTTTTCATATGAAACATCCCAGCCTTGGGTATAAATTAAGAGCAAATACGGATGTCCATACCGATAGCGGTGTAGATATTTCAATGTTTATACAGTTAGCGGTGTAGATATTTCCATGTCTATACAGATAGCGGTGTGGACATTTCCATGTTTATACAGATAGTGGTGTAGATATTTCCATGTTTATAGAGATAGCGGTATAGATATTTCCATGTTTATACACATAGCGGTGCAGATATTTCCATGTATATACAGATAGCGGTGTAGATATTTCCATGTTTATACAGATGGCAGTGTAGATATTTCCATGTTTATAGAGATGGCGGTGTAGCTATTTCCATGTTCCTACAGATGGCGGTGTAGCTATTTCCATGTTCATACAGATGGCGGTGAAGATATTTGCATGTTCATACAGATGTATCTGTACATATTTCCATGATCGTACAGATGGTGGTGTAGATATTTCCATGTTCATACAGATTTCGTGGTAGATATTTCCAAGTTCATACAGATGGCCGTGTAGATATTTCCATGTTCATACAGATGGCGGTGTAGATATTTCCATGTTTATAGAGATTGCGGTGAAGATATTTCCATGTTTATACAGATGGCGGTGTAGGTATTCCCATTTTTATTCAGATGGCGGTGTAAATATTTCCATTTTATACAGATAGCGGTGTAGATATTTCCATGTTCATGCAGATTGTGGTGAAGATATTTCCATCTTTATAGAGATAGCGGTGTAGATATTTCCATGTTCATACAGATTTCGCGGTAGATATTTGCAAGTTCATACAGATGGCGGTGTAGATATTTCCATGTTCATACAGATGGCGGTGTAGATATTTCCATGTTTATAGAGATTGCGGTGAAGATATTTCCATGTTTATACAGATGGCGGTGTAGGTATTCCCATTTTTATTCAGATGGCGGTGTAAATATTTCCATTTTATACAGATAGCGGTGTAGATATTTCCATGTTCATAAAGATTGCGGTGAAGATATTTCCATCTTTATAGAGATAGCGGTGTAGATATTTCCATGTTCATACAGATAGCGGTTTAGATATTTCCATGTTTATAGAGATGGCGGTGTAGATATTTCCAAGTTCATACAGATGGCGGAGTAAATATTTCCATGTTTATAGAGATGGTGGTGTATATATTTCCATGTTTATACAGATGGCGGTGCAGATATTTCCATGTTTATAGAGATAACGGTGTAGATATTTCCATGTTTATGAACATAGCGGTGTAAATATTTCCATGTTTATAGAGACAGCGGTGTAGACATTTCCATGTTAATAGAGATAGCATTCTAGATATTTCCATGTTTCAACAGATAGCGGTGTAGATATTTCAATGTTCATACAGATAGTAGTGTAGATATCTCCATGTTTATAGAGATAGCGGTGTAGACACTTCCCTGTTTTACAGATAGCAGTGTTGATATTTCCATGTTTATACAGATAGCTGTGAAGATATTTCCACGTTTATAAAGATAGCGGTGTAGATATTTCCATGTTCATACAGACAGCGGTTTAGATATTTTCAGGTTTATACAGATAGCGGTGTAGATATTTCCATGTTTTTACAGATAGCCTTGTAGATATTTCCATGTTTATACAGATGGCGGTGTAGATATTTCCATGTTCATAGAGATGGCGGTGTAGATACTTCCATGTTCATAGAGATGGCGGTGTAGATATTTCCATGTTTATGCTGATAGCGGTATAGATATTTCCATGTTTATACAGATGTTGGTGTAGATATTTCCATGTTTATAGAGATAGCGCTGTAGTTATTTCCATATTTATAGAGAAATCTGTGTAGATATTTCCTTGTATATGCAGATAGCTGTGTAGATATTTCCATGTTCATGCAGATAGCGGTGTAGATATTTCCATGTTCATCCAGATGCCGTTGTAGATATATCCATGTTCATACAGATGGCGGTGAAGGTATTTCCATGTTCATACAGATGGCAGTGTAGATATTTCCATGTTCATACAAATGGCGGTGTAGATATTTCCGTGTTCATAGAGATGGCGGTGTAGATATTTTCATGTTCATACAAATGGCGGTGTAGATATTTCCATGTTCATAGAGATGGCGGTGTAGATATTTCCATGTTTATACAGGTAGCAGTGTAGTTATTTCCATGTTTATAGAGATAGCAGTGTAGATATTTCCATTGATATATAGATAGCTGTGAAGATATTTGCATGTTCATACAGATAGCGGTGAAGATATTTGCATGTTCATACAGATAGTGGTGTAGATATTTCCAATTTCATACAGATAGCGGTGTAGATATTTCCATGTTCATACAGATAACGGTGTAGATATTTCCATGTTCATACAGATACCGGTGCAGATATTTCCATGTTTGTACAGTTAGCGGTTTAGATATTTCCATGTTCATACAGATGGCGGTGTAGATATTCACATGTTCATACAGATGGCCGTGTAGATATTTCCATGTTCGTACAGATGGCGGTGTAGATATTTCCATGTTCATAGAGATGGCGGTGTAGATATATCCATGTTTATGCAGATGGCGGTATAGATATTTCCATGTTTATACAGATGGTGGTGCAGATATTTCCATGTTTATAGAGATGGCGGTCTAGATATTTCCATGTTTATAGAGATAGTGGTGTAGTTATTTCCAAGTTTATAGAGACAGTGTTGCAGTTATTTCCATGTTTATACAGATAGCGGTGAAGATATTTCCATGTTTATAGAGATAGCGGTGTCGATATTTCCATGTTTATACAGATAGCAGTGTAGATATTTCCATGTTTATACAGACAGTGGTGTAGATAATTCCAATTTTATACAGATAGCAGTGTAGATATTTCCAAGTTCATACAGATAGCGGTGTAGATAATTCCACGTTTATAGAGATGGCGGTGTAGATATTTCCATGTTCATACAGATGGCGGTGTAGATATTTCCATGCTTATAGAGATGGCGGTGTAGATATTTCCATGTTTACACAGATGGCGGTGTAGATATTTCCATGTTTACACAGATAGCGGTGTAGACATTTCCATGTTTACAAAGACAGCGGTGTGGATATTTCCATGTTTATGCAGATAGCGGTGTAAATATTTCCATGTTTATACAGATAGCGGTGCGGATATTTCCATGTTTATACAGATAGTGGTGCAGATATTTCCATGTTTATACAGATAGCGGTGTAGATATTTCCATCTTATTACAGATGGCGGTGTAGGTATGTCCATGTTCATACAGATGGCGGTGTAGATATTTCCATGTTCATACAGATGGCGGTTTAGATATTTCAAAGTTTATAGAGATAGCGCTGTAGTTATTTCCATATTTATAGAGAAATCTGTAGATATTTCCATGTATATGCAGATAGCTGTGTAGATATTTCCACGTTCATGCAGATAGCGGTGTAGATGTTTCCATGTTCATCCAGATGCCGGTGTAGATATATCCATGTTCATACAGATGGCGGTGAAGATATTTCCATGTTCATACAGATGTCGGTGTAGATATTTCCATGTTCATACAAATGGCGGTTTAGATATTTCCATGTTCATAGAGATGGCGGTGTAGATATTTCCATGTTTATACAGATAGCAATGTAGTTATTTCCATGTTTATAGAGATAGCAGTGTAGATATTTCCATTGATATACAGATAGCTGTGTAGATATTTTCATGTTCATACACATAGCGGTGTAGATATTTCCATGTTCATACAGATAGCGGTGTAGATATTTCCATGTTCTTACAGATGGCGATGTAGATATTTCTACGTTCATGGAGATGGCAGTGTAGATATTTCCATGTTTATGCAGATAGCGGTACAGATATTTCCATGTTTATACAGATGGTGGTGTAGATATTTCCATGTTTATAGAGATGGCGGTCTAGATATTTCCATGTTTATAGAGATAGTGGTGTAGTTATTTCCAAGTTTATAGAGACAGCGTTGTAGATTTTTCCATGTTTATAGAGATAGCTGTGAAGATATTTCCATGTTTATACAGATAGCGGTGTAGATATTTCCATGTTTATACAGATAGCGGTGAAGATATTTCCATGTTTATAGAGATAGCGGTGTAGATAATTTCAATTTTATACACATAGCAGTGTAGATATTTCCAAGTTCATACAGGTAGCGGTGTAGATATTTCCACATTTATAGAGATGGCGGTGTAGATATTTCCATGTTCATACAGATGGCGGTGTAGATATTTCCGTGTTTATAGAGATGGCGGTGTAGATATTTTCATGTTTACACTGATGGCGGTGTAGATATTTCCATGTTTACACAGATACCGGTGTAGACATTTCCATCTTTACACAGATAGCAGTGTGGATATATCCTTGTTTATGCAGATAGCGGTGTAGATATTTCCATGTTCATACAGATAGCGGTGCGGATATTTCCATGTTTATACAGATAGTGTTGCAGATATTTCCATGTTTATACAGATAGCGGTGTAGATATTTCCATCTTAATACAGACGGCGGTGTAGATATGTCCATATTCGTACAGATGGCGGTGCACATATTTCCATGTTCATACAGTTAGCGGTGTAGATATTTCCATGTTCATACAGAGGGCGGTGTAGATATTTACATGTTCTTACAGATGGCGGTGTAGGTATTTCCATGTTCGTATGGATGGCAGTGTAGATATTTCCATGTTCATACAGGTGGCGGTGTAGATATTTCCATATTTATACAGATAGCAGTGTAGTTATTTCCATGTTTATAGAGATAGCAGTGTAGATATTTCCATTGTTATATAGATAGCTGTGTAGATATTTGCATGTTCATACAGATTGCGGTGTAGATATTTCCATGTTCATACAGATAGCAGTGTAGATATTTCCATGTTCATACAGATAGCGGTGTAGATATTTCCATGTTCATACAGATGGCCGTGTAGATATTTCCATGTTCATACAGATAGCGTTGTAGATATTTCCATGTTCATACAGTCAGCGGTGTACGTATTTCCATGTTCATACAGATGGCATTGTAGATATTTACATGTTCATACAGATTGCGGTGTAGATATTTCCATGTTCGTACAGATGGCTGTGTAGATATTTCCATGTTCATAGAGATGGCGGTGTAGATATTTCTATGTTTTTGCAGATAGCGGTGTAGGTATTTCCGTGTTTGTAGACAGAGCGGTGTAGTTATTTCCACATTTATACAGATAACGGTGCAGATATTTCCATGTTTATATGGATAGCGGTGTAGATATTTCCTTGTATATACAGATAGCGGTGTAGATACTTCCATGTTTATGCAGATTGCATTGTAGATATTTCCATGTTTATAGAGATGGCGGTGTAGATATTTCCGTGTTGATACAGATAGCGGTGTAGATATTTCCATGTTTATAGTGATAGCGGTGTAGATATTTCCATGTTTATACTGATAGCGGTGTAGATATTTCCATGTTCATACAGATAGTAGTGTAGATATTTTCACGTTCATACAGATGGCGGTGTAGATATTTCCATGTTCCTAGATATGGCGGTGTAGATATTTCCATGTTCATACAGACGGCGGTGTAGATATTTCCATGTTCATACGGATGGCGGTGTAGATATTTCCACGTTTATAGAGATGGTGGTGTAGATATTTCCATCTTTATAAAGATAGCTGTGTAGATATTTCCATGTTTATACAGATGGCGGTGTTGATATTTCAACCTTTATAGAGATAGCGGTGTAGATATTTCCATGTTCCTTCAGATGGCGGTTTAGTTATTTCCATGTTTATAGAGATGGCGGTATAGATATTTC